>NW_007260132.1:76123-129969 GCF_000164805.1 Carlito syrichta | reverse complement strand
CCTTCCGCCTCAGCCTTCCAAGCAGCTGGAACTACAGGCGCGCGCCACCACGCCTGGCTAATTTATTGATTTACTGTAGAGACGAGGTCTCGCCAAGGTGCCCAGGTGGGTCTCGAACTCGCAGGCTCAGGCCATCCACTCACCTCAGCCTCCCAAGGCGCGGGATGACAGGCTGAGCCACCGAGAGAGGCTGTCCTGAATCAGAGTTCTCCACGTGCATGCTCACAGTGGTCACGTCTGTGTTGGTCTGAAACACCCAGGAACAGCATTATGTAAGGAAGCATCTTCTTCTTTATGCCTGAGGTCGGATTCATTGCTAATATATAAAAAAACTTACATTCTAGAATGCAGTATACACTTTTACCTATAATGTCTCAAGTCAATATTTTCGCCATCCAATGATGTTGCTAGAACAGTGTAGCAGACTGGCGTTGGTCTCCAAATCCTATTCCCTCCCTTTTCCTTTTAATAGAATTTCTGATTTTTAGTTAAGTTCGCGACGGTCCAAGATAAAGACTGATTTTCTAATGTCTCTTGGAGTAGGTGTGATTGCAACTGACCAACAGAAGTGGAAGTATTGTGTACGACTGACAATAAATGTATTTAATACACATTTCATACTTTAAGGAAGGTAGTGCAACTTTCTTTCTGCTGGTTGGAATACAAATGTGATTGTTGGAATTTAGTAACCACACTGAACTCTAAGGTAAAACTCAAGATAAAAACAACAATGTAGAAGGATTCTAGAACCTTCATTCCATGAGATACTCTACCAACCCTGGATTGCTTACTCCCGGGGTTTCCTTTATGAGTAAAGATCATATTTAAATCACTCTTATTTTTGGTTTTTTATTACTCAGGACTAAACCTAATTTTACTACTCCAGGCAGGTCTTTCTGAAATTGGGTCTAGAAAGTCTGAAAGCGACATATTCCTTTTTTTTTTTTGAGTTGGAGTCTCACTCTGTCGCCCAGACTGGAGTACAGTGGCCGCTCCCGGCCACCGCAACCTCGACTTGCTGGGCTCCAGCGATCCTTCTGCCTCAGCCTTCCAAGTAACTGGAACTACAGGCACACACTACCATGCCTGGCTACTTTTTTGATTTATTGTAGAGATGAAGTCTCGCCAAGTTGCCCAGGCGGGTCTCGAACCCGCGGGCTCAGGCAATCCACTCACCTCAGCCTCCCAAGGCACGGGATGACAGGCTGAGCCACCAAGCCCGGCTGTGACATCCTCTTTATGACATAAATAATAAATGGTAGAGTTGAGATTCTAACTGGTTCTGACTTTAAGGTTTTTGAGTCAAACTCCCTTCTTTCTAAGTCTTATTTTAACTTTCAATCTTGATTCTAACTGTAAAACATGGAAAAAACTGTGAAACCTTTCTTGCTGAAATTCAGAATAAATTGTATAACTTATTTGTAGAATTTTTAGCTGAGAACTATGTGTATGTGAATATATAACATTTAATATGATATTAGTAATTAAACATGGGAAAGTAGTGGAATTCTTGTTATGGAGTATTTGTTGTGCTATAACTCCAACTAAAGAATTAATAATGTGTAAGAAGTCACAGGGTCATAATCTCCCTTGAACAAATGACTTTGCACTCTTAGATCACTCTCTGTGAAGTAAGACTTGCAGTCAGAAGATAGAGTTTCAGTACATACTAAGATACTAATATAAAATAAATATATGCCTACCTTGGCTCTTACAAATGAGATCCTATTGCACAAATGTGTTTTTTTTTGGAGACACACTCTTGTTGCCCAGGCTGGAGTGCAGTGGCATGCTCATGGCCACCACAGCCTCAACCTGCTGGGCTTAGGCAATCCTTCTGCCTCAGCCTTTCAAGTAGCTGGATCTACAGATGCACGGCACCACGCCCAGCTAGTTTTTGTGATTTATTGTGGAGACATGTTCTCACCAAGTTGCCCAGGCTGATCTCAACCTCCCAGGCTCAGGCAGTCCTCTCACCTGGGCCTCTCAAAGTACTGGGATTACAGGCTGAGCCACTGTGCCCAGCCCACAAATGTGTTTGATTGTTGTATTCCATTCCATTCCACAAGTTAATAGCATACACACACACACACACACACACACACACACACACCCCGCTGAGGGGGCCCCCAAAACCCTGGAATTTATTTATTTTTAAAAAGTGTATTTATTCTTACATGTGTTTCACAAACATTATTTCAAATGGCCAACCAAAGTATTATCTGGAAGTTTTGAGAAGGGTGCGTTACGATTTGTGGAAGAAATGTCCCAAGTTGTGGCAAACAGGTGACTGGTTCTTCCACCATGACAACTTACCTGCCCACACCGCACTGAGTATACAGCCGTTTTTGACCCCAAACGGCATGTACTCCGCCCTCCCTATTTACCCAACCTCACTCCAAGTTACTTTTTTTTTCCCCAGATAAAAAATGTCCTCACAGGATTAAAAAAAAAAAAAAATGTAGTCCATATACACAATGGAATATTATGCAGCCATAAAGAAGGACAAACATATGAACTTCGCAGCAGCTTGGATGGATTTAGAGTCAATCATACTCAGTGATCTATCACAGAAACAAAGAACAGAGTGCCAAATGTTCTCACTCATAAGCAGGACTTGAACAATTATCATAATACTACAAGAAAGCGATTGGCAGTAGTGGGAAACTGTCAGGGTAACGGGGTGGGAGAGGCAGTTGAGAGAAACTGCTAGAGGAGGGAGGGGCATACCTCATCCACAAGGGTACCTGCACGATCAACATTTGTATACCTAACCCTGAATGGTACCCTACATCTTTATAATAAAAAAGAAAGAAAAGAAAAAAGGACCTCAAAGGGAAACATTTTGGTGATGTGGAAGAGGTGAAACAAAAAAATGTCGGAGCACTAAAAGGCAGCAAATTTGACAAGTTCAAAGACTGTTTTGAGTAGTAGAAAAAGCGTCTCAATAGGTGTATCACATCAAATGGGGAGTACTTTGAAGGTGAATGAAGTTTAAACATGTAAGAATAAATACACACTTTAAAAAATAAATTCCAGGTTTTTTGAGTTCCCCCTCATACTTGCCTATTGTTTCAAAAACATAATTGCTTCACAAACATAAAAAGAATCACATATGTGAGATAATTCTTGTATAAGTCCATTTAAATGTAGTGACCACATGAGTTGGTATTAAATATTTGGACAGTAAATCCCAGGAACAATGGGTAAACAGAGAGTTAAAAGCTATGATGCCTAGATACTTAATCACAAAGGAACATTGTTCAGATTTCTGAAGACTGAACTTCTGTAAATGTTTAGAAGGAAAAATTTAAAAAATAACTGACACTATTTTGGGTAACTCTTAATATACTTAAAGCTGCAAAGTGTTCCACACTGAAAAGCAGTAATATAACTACAGTGTACTTCTGAGTGGGTTGTGACAGGTAAAGGTAACATGGCGTAGTCATGGGAACAATCAAAAGTCATAGGTTCAAGCCTCAGCTTAGCCACCAACTAGCGATGAAACCCTGACAAGTTATTTACCTTTCCTGGACACCAGTTTCATTACTTGTAAAATAAAAGGTTTATTTTGCTTTTTCAAATCTACATTTACCTTCCAACCTGAATTGTCTAAACTCTTCTGCCCTTTATGCAGCAGAGTTGAAATCCAAGACATATGACTCCAACATGAACAGTTGCTCATGGAGCTGAAATTTTGATGCATTTGCATTGAGTAAACACTACACAGGGGACACATTAAATGGGGGGAGATGCTGACATCACATTTGGGCTGGGGACTGACTTGTAAAACAGAGGAATGGTGGGTGCAGAGATTATGTTCCTTAACTCTGTAAAAGTTTTGAGTCACATATTCCGTGTGTACATGATTCAGATGAAATCTGAAACAATTATTAGATATTTTCTAACTACCTAGGGGTTTGTAATTGCGTTTGACAAAACACATGGTTGACATCACATTTTTCAATTTTTATCCAGATGTTAGGAGTCATACGAGCCCAGACAAAGGTGATCCATACTTCACAAAGGCAATTGGAAGTGATGAAAAAAATCAGTTCCTTTACTTGCCACAGAGAACATTAAAAAACCAAATTATTGACTTGGGCTTGACATGAGCATGGTTGAGTTCGGCCAAACCGAACTGTGTTTTATGGCCGAGCTGGGTGATCATTGGTTAAGATCCTTCCCTTTGCTGTTTATGCTATCAGTCTGCTTTTTACTTTTGGAAATATATCCTTCTCCTTTCACTTTTGGCAGACAAGCTCACTATATGGTTTAGGACTCTTTCAGCAAATGAGAGAAAACTCAGTTCACACTGGCTTAGGCAAAAGTGGAATTTACTGATTACACTAATTGAAAAGTCCAGAGAAGGTCTGGTTTCAAATGAAGCTCAGAGTACAGGCTTGATCTGTATCATCAAGACCTGGCTTTTCTTAGTCTCTCTCACCTCATCGCCACTCCTTATGGTTGAATTTCTTTCTCTGAAAGAGTCATCCTACCTTGGCAATTTGTGTCCGCTCAGCTTGAAGCCCTGCAGGAAGATATAGCTGCCTCTTAACCAGAAGCCTGAGCAAATGTCCCATAATTTTCTGTTAGCTCCACTTGTGACACCTGCCTGGACCAATCACTATGGAAAGTGGAATGTGATGTGTGGAGTGGGTTAGGACCAGTCATATGTGCCACTCCAGAGCCACATGGGTTGAAAATGGAGCGGGGTGGCTCCCAAAGGGAAATCAGGGCTTCGTCACTAAAAGCAGGTGGCAAGGATGCATGGGCGGCCCCATACAGGTGTCCTCTGCACTAGGAATCTACTTCATAGAGGCAACCACTCATTTCATATCATCTTGCTTGCTATCATCTTAGAACAATAGAGTACCCCCTCCTATCTATGGCCAGCCCATCCAACGCTGGCCCTGAATCCTTCCATCTAGTCCAGGATCTGACTTCATCAGTCACACCTACTGTTTTATATATCTTCACCTTCTCCCTTTCTACTGGCTCTTGCCTGAGTTTATAAACATGCTCAGGTGTATCATTACAAAACACACACGCACATACACAGGCACACACGCAGACACACACAATTCCATTATTTTGATTCCTCTCCCCTCTCCGTTATCACTGAACACGTCTCAGCTCCCCCTCTTCAAGGTCTCCCCAGATGTGTGTGTGCTTCTTGTCTTTACTTTTTCTCAACATGCTGAAGAATGTTTTTGTCTCCATAGCTCTGTCACACTACACTTTCTATATTAGTGAAGGGTTGCTCGTGAATATGGAACTCGTCGTGTAAAATACAGACCTTCCTGCCTTTTAAGCAGGAAGATATTTGGTATGGGAAATCAGAACCCTTGGAGTGGGTGGAGCGCACATTTTAAGGAAGCTGAAGTCAAGTTTAAGTTTGATGTTTAAGGAAGCTGCTGGTCACTTCACAAAATCCCAGTAAAGTACAGCTAGTAAACACCGCTGTCTGTGGCACTGAAGGGAACGATTCTCAGGCCGATGCCCAGATGCCTCTAGGAAATCCCAAAAGCCATGTAAAGCCATCTGTTGATGTCTGAGCACATGCCCTCAGAGAATCACATCTCTTCCTCTTCTGCCTACTAGTCTCACGTAAGCACTTTCTCTTGACAGCATCTAAATGGAAACATGACCATCAAGGGAGTTAGAGGGAGGCAGTTTGTAGGCTTTCAGTCCCTGAAGCACAAGGAAGAGCTTAGAAGGGTGAGACTAGTCCTGAATATTAATAGGTTGTGTTTGGCACATTATCACACACAGGCATTTCCTTAGGGCTCTGTCCTCGAGCTACTCCTTCTCTCCCTGCAAACTCTCCCTGAGTTGTCCTGCCTGTTCCCATCATTCCAGTCACCTGCGGTGGATGATGTCTTAGTCTGTTACCCGCCCCCAGATGTCTCCATAAATTTCACATTAGTACAACTCTCTGCTGGGTCTTTTTATCTCATTCACCCACGAGGGCTCCAAACTCAACTTGTCTGAGAATGAAACCTTTGTTTTTGCCCCTGAACCTGATTTTCCTACTTCTTCTGTTTCCTTAACTACGCACTCAAACTCTAAACCTGATCTTAAACATTCCCGTCTTTCCCGCCCCTACTATCCTGTCCCAGTGCAGTGGTTCATCACCTCTTCTCTGGGCTGCCATTGCCTTCCATATGGATTCCTTGCTTCCAGGCTCCTCCATTCTGAATTTGTTTTTTACAGCCTCTGAAGGGGTTGATCTACACATCTGCAGCGATTCTCCTTTGCTCAGACTGACTATTTAAAAACCGAAAAGAGGCAGCAATAATTCATCCAATAATTCTCAATAATCTATCAAAGAAAGTGGACAGATAGGCTGCAAGTATTCAGAAAAGACCCAATGAAGTTGAGAATTGGAATGGGGAGAGAAAAAATTAGTATCCAGTCTTGCATGTTCTCATTTTGATTGTGGAGTCTGGTTAAGTTCACAGACCTTGTGTGGGCGTCACATATATTCTTAGCTTATTTCTTATTTTCAATGTGTGGACTTCAGTGTGTGGTCTCTTTAGATACCAGGTAGACTATGATGGGTGGGAAGAAGATGGTAACGAAAAGAAGGAGAGACTACGGGGAGATGCTAAACCTGTTGGCTAAAACGGAAACAAGAAAGAAAGAAAAAAATCCCATTGGAAGGAATGATATCCACCCGCCTTCTGCTACCCCAGGATGCATTTAGTTAACCCGAATCATAGACCGCCCTGGCAGCGGTATTCTCGAGGTCCCCTTCATCTGCATCAGCTTGAATCTGTGAGGAGAACAGATACAAGTGATGTTGTCTAAATGCCACTTGGGTATAGAGGGCCAAAAAATAAATGCGGCTAAAGAAAACTTCTCTTGTAAAAGTAGGGTTGTTCATGTGTAGGTGTAACACCTGGAGGCTTAAATCAGTCAGTGATCTCTTTGGCTATCAATCCTTGCGTCCTAGACAGGGAACTTTCTTCAGTGTTGGCGGGTCAGTGCGAAGCAGGGGTATTTCCTTAGCTGTGTCTCATCTTTGTACATCTCCGCACTCTCTACCGGCTTTTCTTCACATCAAAATTCACACTTGTAACCCTCACTGTGAACCTTTATCATCATCTTCTCCAGCTCCACCATGCATTGGGTTATCTATTGCGGATTCTTTAAGTTCTAACTGCATCCTGGCATTTGAGTCAATATAAAACCAGAAACTGATGAGGAATGATGCAGACAATGAGAGGAAACAAAAATGTTTATTTTAACACTTTAAGCAGAACTGTAAGGATTTTTGCACTAAGTTAGGGATTAAATCTCTCATTGATTACCACTTTGCCACTAGTAGTGAAAACTTTGCATTTATTAAGCAAAATTATAATCCTCTTGTGTATAGCAACATATTACCATGTTTGGATTGAGCCTAACTGGATGATGGTAAAAAAAAAATGGAGAGGAGAAAGTTAGACATGTAATGCTGATAATGATACTAATCTTTAGTTGCTTATAGGATCTTTCTTTAACATGAGCGCTCCATGCACGGCGTCGGTGTGGGATGGTGGTTATGAACATTGCCTGGCAGTCAGACTGCTCAGGTTCAGGTTCAAATCTAGTCTTTTCTGGTTACCAGATGTATGATTTTGGACTAGTCCTTTTAATAGCCCTGTGCCTCCATTGCCTGTCCTCTAAAATGAGAGGAGGGTTAAGCAAATTGAGATGAATTAAGTATTTAGAGCCTGTCCTAATACACAAGACTTAAATATAATACATACTTTAGAAATGTATAATTGAAGACCAGCCTAAGTACTATTTTTAAATTACTTTATTTATAGTTTAGGACTTTTTTTTAGAACTTACCCTATTGAACTTTTTCTGTTCAAAAGTGAAGTGTATTTAATTTATTTATTATTGAGTAGGGCTCTCACTCTGTCACCTAGGGCTGGAGTGAAGTGGCATGCTTATGGCCACTGCAGCCTTGACCTGCTGGGCTCAGGGGATCCTTCTGCCTCAGCCTCCCAAGTAGCTGGAACTACAGGCGTGTTCCACCACGCCCGGTTAAGTTTTTGATTCATTGTAGAGTCGAGGTCTTGCCAAGTTGCCCAGGTTGGTCTCAAACCCTCAAACCCAATCCTTTTGCCTTGGCCTCCCAAAGTGCTGGGATTTATATAGGCTTTTGTTCCATAATGTAGATGCTAGGAGTTTCTTAGCAACCAGTACTTTTTTTTTTTTTTAGAAATGCTTTATAAAGTCATGGGTCAGTTTGAAATCATTAGGTATTCTCCCTAGAAGTCAAAGACCACATTCAAAGCAAATTATATGCATGCTTCCTAAAAGTGTTAATGTGTTAATCTGTTGGTTCTCTGATCTAGGCAAAGTGCCATAGTATTCCACATGAGCAAAATACCATGGTTTTTGAAGATTTCATGAAAATATCACCCACTGTGTTATACACATTTCCAAGTGTTACACTTCCTCATTAAAGTCAACAAGCTGGAACTGGTGTTGGGATCCGCAGAATAATTTCACTTCAAATTACAACCCCATCTCCATCGAATAAGAAAGAGTGAGCTGCTTAGGCCATTAATTCCTTCACTCTAGTAAACACTGTGATTCTGCATTATAACAATGAAAATGTTATTTGTGAGATATGTTTTTTCTGCTTTTCCCTTGGGAAATATTTCTGGGTTTCACTGATAGTGCTGTTGAATATTAAGTAAAAGGGAGAAGTCATCTGTTAGCCAGGGAGAGTGTACTTTTGGTGCATGGGGAAGAGGATGAGGCAGAAACAGAGACAGAGAATGAGGTGAAAAAGCCACTTTGGCTATTGGGTCCAGAGAAGGCTCCATACCCAAGAAAGGCTGTGAGGTGGACAAATGGGTTTCTCAGTACCCTCCTGCATTCGTGGGTCAGTGTCTTATGTTATTGCACTTTTACAAGCTAGTGACTTTCACCCCTCAAAATGGAGTTTGACTTTCTGCTCTTTGCCAAAATCAGAAGATTCTCAAGCATTTGGACTTCTAGAATTTATCCAATTAGTCTTCCCAGTTGTAAATAAATGACTGTGGTTGAATGTGTTCAGGTTTTTTTTTGTTGTTGTTGTTCTTTCTCTTTGTGTCTCTTTTTCTTTTGTAAGACCTTCCTTTTTGTTTTGTTCAGCAACCCACCTCTTAAAAACAATAGTGATAATTCATGCACAATTCAGTTTAAAAAGTTTTCAGAGGAGCATGATGCTACATGTTACATGCGAGTGTTAACAGTTGAGCTGTAGGGTAGGTATTTAGACATGCCCATGTGTCCATTCTTGGTCAAGCATTCACTTTGGCTTCAGATGTACTGTAGTACTCTGCAATCCGAACTTTGTAAAGTATGGGCCAGTTTGAAAGCCCTCTCTAGCAGATGCTTTATATGAATGATCTTGAAGGCTTATTCTGTCTTAATCATCTACCTTATATTTAACATAAGTGTTGAGGGGTGACCTGGTGATACGAATTAAAGTTTTTTATAAGCTATTGAATAATTAGTGCCAACGGTTTATATACTGGTGGGTCCAGGTTTTCCTAACTGTATGGGAGGGCATTTCCAAATTTGTATATTTATTCTTTCATATTTAAAATTCAGTCATCTTCAAAGTACTCTCTATTTGATGAATACGCCTATTGAGACCCCTTTTCTGGGGCTGAAAACAGTTTTTGAACCTCAGTTTTGATGCCTTCTAGTGTTTGTTTGTTTGTTTTTAACCTCTTCCACATTGGCAAAATGTTTTTCTTTGAGGACCTTTTTTATCCAAGGAAACTAAAAAAAAAAGTCATTCAAGGCATGATCAGGGGAATTGGGAGGGTGGGGCCCAGGGGCCACGCCACTTTTGGTAAAAACTGCTGAATAAGCCGGGCTCGGTGGCTCAGCCTGCAATCCCGCGCCTTGGGAGGCTGAGGTGAGTGGATGGCCTGAGCCCGCGGTTCGAGACCCGCCTGGGCAACTTGGCGAGCCCTCGTCTCTACAATCAATCAAAAATCAGCCGGGCGGGGTAGCGCGCGCCTGTAATTCCGGCTGCTCGGAAGGCGGAGGCGGAAGGATCGCCGGGGCCCGGCGGGTCGAGGCTGCGGGGCCGGGAGCGGCCGCTGCCCTCCGGTCTGGGCGATGGAGTGAGACTCCGACTCAGACAAAACAAAACAAAACAAAACAAAATGCTGAACACTCAGCACGGTGTGGCAGGTGCATTGTCATGGCAGGAGAACCACAACGCGAGATGTTTCTTCCACACATTGTGATGCACCCTTCTCAAAACTTCGGAGATGAAAACTTTGGTTGGCTGTTTGGTCCGGAGGAACAAATTTCAGGGTACTATAAGAGACCTGCCCTCCAAAAGATAATTCCAGTTTTTTTGGCGTCCCACCTTGTATTTGCTCCACACTGATGGCTGATTATGTTTATTTAGTATAACTTTCAATTATGATGTTTTGTTCTGTCTCTTAAAATCAACATGCTTTGAAGAAAACTTGAAAAATGCTTCAAAGCAAATAAAATCATTCATAATCCCAACATTCAGAAACAATACCCTTTAACGTTTTGTTTTTCCTCTCACCATTTGTTTTATACATGTTACATTTGCAGCCAAATTAAAGTCTCAAACTTATACATGGCTTTGTCTCCTCTTTTTTTTTTGGTTAGCATCATATGGTGAACATTTAGACATGCAGGACGCTTCAAAAACATGACTTTTAAAGGTTGTTCATTTCCTGAACAAAGGTTTGCACCGTGATTCAGTTTGTCAATCTGTAGCATTAAGCTAGGTGATTTCAAATCTCTCACTCTTAGTAACAATGCTGGAATAAAATCTTGCTCTTTTCGAGTTCCTCAAGCCTGGGGGCAGGGGGATACCGGTTCAAAAAAAGGAAAAGAAAAGTAAAAAGAGGGGCACCGTATCAGCGCAAATTGAGAACATACTCACAGACATTGGTATGTGCACTCACATTGATTATCTCATATAATCCCCCACAGCATCCCTCTGAGGCAAGACCATCGTTAGCCTCATCTGAAAATAAGGACAGAAGCCCAGAGAAATTAGAAAGCTTATCCATACCCACACAGCTAAAGCATGCTAAGTTCCACCAGTCAGGCATCCTCTTCATGCCAGGTACAATTTAAGATGATTTGTATGAGTTGTTGATTCATGTCTTTGTATCCCAGAAGACAATAAATTCAATAAGGCTACCATATTCCCAAATTCTTACACAGTGCCAGGAACAGTTTAAATAGCTACTATTTGTTGAATGAATGCATTTTTGTTTGGTTTGATCATTTAGGCCAGTATTTATTGAGGCAGTGTTTTCATTTACCTCTAACTGTCAGAAAGGAATTTTATAAGTACATATTAGCATGTGATCTTTTAATTAGAGTTCTCTATTTCTCACTCAACCATCACTATCTAACTTATGCTAGGGAGTTTGCGCATGCTGGTGTTGAAACAACTGGTCTTGCAGAGACATTACTATTAGCTCCACACCCTCTCTGGCCATGGAGGATGTTATTTCAGTCCCAGCAGTCCCAATATCTGGTTAGTGATATAGCACATTGCTGTATATAATCCTGAAACAATATATTTTGTCATTTAAAAAAATGTTCTGCAACAAGTTTTCCTTTTGGCCCGGTGGCAATGTTATGTCATTCTCCAGGAATGTTTCTTTTGTATCCAAAGGCAAATTTAGCTCAGAGAAATGTTATCAGCAGTTCACCAAGAGGTTTAATTGTACGCTTTGAATGGCAGAGGAGGGGAAACCCTAAAAATTCAGTTTAAATCTATTAAGCTGAGCATCTCAAGCTTGGTTGGCTGCCAAAATACACCATGATAAGAGTTTCAAAAGCTAATAATGGAGGAGATTAAAAATTGGTGTCCATTACAGATTTGTGAAAAGCTATTTCTTTGCATTAAGACTTAACAGCTGAACTGAATAAAAATACTCACCCTTCATTTTTTTTTTCCATTTAACTATAATTGTCATTTTGGCCCATGGACCCAATTCTCTTTGTGTTGTTTTGGCACTATTTCTTCATCAAAAAATATAGTGAGAATTCTAAGCAACAGAGGCTATGTAAGTCCTTAATTTCAGTATGGAAAACTACGGGCAGGAAAGGGAAACCGGACACTAAACAAACTATGATTAAAGTTACAAATCGTTTGTGAGTTGCAGTTTTTCATTACGAAACTCAGATGGTGTGGCTGCTTCACTATTCATTGACAAATACCTTAGGGATTATTTCTCTGTCGGTAGCCAACCAGATGAACGAAGGCTTGCACAGTGGTGTAAGCGGTCGAGGCGCAAACGTTTCGCAAAAATATACAATTAGTTTGGGTGAATTTTGTTTCCTTTGGCACTTTTCTATTTGTCTTTTAAAAACTAGAGTATAATCTAATGAAAGAAGTGTTAGAGTTTAAGCATATTCTCTGAATTGTGAATCATTTTCTAGGAAACAGTCATGGCACACAAATTCATTGACTTCGAGTGCTCCGGGAGGTATCATGGGCTTGAAATCAGAAGACTTGCGGTCGATTTCTTATACTGAAAATTCTTGGGGGGCAATCTGGGGTTAATTACTTTCATCTCTTGTTTCTAACTATGGTGTTTAATCCCTAAACTGCCTTCCTGAACGTGCTGAGTTGCAGCAATAAGTGTTAAAAGCATCCAATTTTTTTTTCCGCCATGGAGTTATTATATCAGCCCTTCTCCCAGTACTGCCATCGCTGCTATGGAAAGGGTTTTTTTAAAACACTGTATTTTAAACCAATAATTATTTTTCTCATTCAAGTGAATAAAATGTATATTTCACTACAGTTCTAGTAAAGCCGCAAAGAAGCTTGATGTTTTAATTAGCCTGTAAAACATGTCTCAGCCGGGCTCGGTGGCTCAGCCTGTAATCCCGCGCCTTTGGGAGGCTGAGGTGAGTGGATTGCCTGAGCCCGCGGGTTCAATACCCGCCGGGGCAGCGAGACCTCATCTCTACAATAAATCAAAAAATCAGCCGGGCGTGGTAGCGCGTGCCTGTAATCCCGGTTGCTCGGAAGGCTGAGGCGGAAGGACCGCCAGAGCCCAGCAGGTCGAGGCTGCGGTGGCCGGGAGCGGCCCCTGCACTCCAGTCTGGGCGACAGAGTGAGACTCCAACTCAAAAAAAAAAAAAAAACAAAAACATGTCTCATGTAAATGTGTGATGTCCATTGAATCTGATAAAATGTTTTAAATAGGGCAAACCTCTCAGGTCCCCTCTCACTGTGGGAGCTTTTCTGTCCTCTCAATAAACCTTGCTTTCTAAAAAATATATATATATTTTAAATAACTCTCAGAGACCAAGAGCTAAATAACTAAATAACTTATAGACACCTCTACCATTTCAGGGACTCCTGAATGAGAATGACTGAGCATGATAGAAAGAAGTGAGCCTTTGTTAAGGAGTGCAGAGAGTTTCTTTAAATTCTCAATTCTGCATATAAATGCTTTTAAAATCACCTCCTCCATCCATAAAGGTAAGGGAAAGTTGTCACTACAATGCCAACTCCTTTCTTGGGGAGATTCCTCTTTTACTTTTGTAACCAAGGGACATGCAGAGTATTTGGTGTAGAGTTGGCCCTTTGATACTGGCAAAATAGATGTTGAGGGGTAAGCAGGGGAGAAGAGTGTCAGAACACCAGGGCGGAGTAGTCAGTCACAGGGCGAGTTATCAGAAGTGTTGCCTGCTCCCTCTCACGCCAACACCGGTGACAAGGACACCACCACCAGATCGGCCAGGGGCTGGCCAAGGAACCATGAGATCTTTCTGTAACGTATATGGTGTCAGAGACTTTTTCCTCAGCACTCTGATGTTGAAATGACTCTTAAATTCATTCGATGTGGGATTAAATTTGACCCCACCACTTATCAGTTAGATGAATTTTGATGAGTTCGTTAAGCTATCTCTGCCCTCAGTTTCCCAGCTGTCAAATGGGAATAACTTCCACCTCTGATAGTGAGATGATGAGTGTTACAAACTCATCACATCACGGACACATCACATCACTTCCTCACTCTTACCAATACATTATACAGAACAGGTCAGGCTGTTAGTCTCAGGCCCTTCTCTCCAGACTCTAAGGTGAAACTAATACCTAGTAAACTAATGGTGAAAGTTTTGGCATCCTACTTAATGTTGCTGTGAAAGACTACGTCTCCAAATAACTAAAACAAGTTCTACTGAATAATCAAGATTTTTTTTTTTAAAACTCGTCCGGCAGGTGTCTGGGTCTGTTCAGACCTTGAAAGAGTTCATGACCATCACCATTTCTGCACAAGAACATTGGGCCACTGTCATCCCCATCCCTGCATGGGTTATTTTTCAAGGTAAAGAGAGATTTGCTACATACTGGGCTAAGTTATGGCTAGAACATGTTTCTATGACTAGCAATGCTTCTTAGAACATTTTTTCATCAAAGGGCCAATGGAGAGGGAGCAGGCACCTATTCGACGAGCCTTCCATTCACAAAGCTGAGGGGTGGACATGTTACTACAATACTGGTTAGATGCCAGGCAAACAGCAACAAAAAACAAACCTAAGGTTTCTTCGGCAACCAAGCTCTGTCTGGCGAGCATATGCTCGACACGAAACAACTGTCCTCCCTGTCTCTTCCACAGAGGGAGAAGTTTGAATGCCACGAGCTCTGCAGAAACTTCCCGGACTCAGCAAAGGAAAAGAATGCGGCCTGCAAAGAACACGTTTCCAACAAGCTGAGCAAACATGGCTTTGACGTCAGGGAGGGAGTCTACACACGGTAACAAAGGAGACGTGCACACATGGGGGTTTTGTGGTACCTGGGCCACTGCCCAGAGCACTAAATCCCAGAGCTGAGAATCCCTTTGAAGACCCTTCACAACTCCTGGGAATTTCAAAGAATGTCCTCATAACTCAGAAAGCCCTCCCAATGTCATTTTACCTTGTTCTTCTGCCTCCCTGTTGTGCCTGCCGTCCCCAGCGACCGCTGCAGCCCAGCCCTGGCCTGGGGGTGGAGAGTGGGGTGCAGCAGATGTGCACATCTGGATCACCTGCTGCTAACCTCTCAGGCCCCAGCTTCCCTGTGGCTTTGGCTTCCACAGGACATTTCTGGGGGCGGCCTCACCTCCAAAGTAACTGAAACTTTGATAATGAGAGTTTAACGATTGACTGAAACATACTGTAATGTTCAGGCTGCCCAGTCATCTGCACTTATTCCTCTTTGGGCTGTGGAATCTTTTTCTTTTCCACGTATGCGAATAAATGACTCTTGGATTGCAGTCCTCCTAACACATTTAGGAATACATAGCTGCGTGTATTGGGGAACCAAGAGCATCTTTTGCAATCTCCTGCTATGTGAGTAACTTAAGCAAAGGCAGCTTTGACTCTGGTCCTAATTCTACCTTCCCTCTGCGGGTTTTCCACACAGTTCCTCTGAATACAGAGGGAAATCCAATATCTACATGGGTGAATTTCAACCCTGTCCCGCCCTGTTCAGTTCTCTTGTTTTTAATCATTAAATGGCAAGTATACAATGACATTGCACATCTGTTTCTGGTCTGGGAAGATCAGTAAGGATGTGGGTGATTGAGAGCTACATTAGGTGAAGCAATTACAGAGAAATGTTAAAAAGTAGAAGCATACCATTTCCTCATTTTATCTAATATGTCCAGCATTTGGGAAAGACTGATGTGAGGCCTGGCTGATGTGGTAGGGGTGGGGGTGGTGATTTTGGTGATGCATTCAAGTTAAGCAAATGGTGCATTTTGCAATAACCTAGCTGGAAAGCCTGCCTTCAGAAAAGGTGTCTATGAATGATAGCAAAGCCCACTGGCATTCGATGTCTGTGTCTGCCCCTGTGTGACTTTGAATATATGATTCCTTCTTTATGCTTAATTTTAAAAGGCAATCTGGCATTTTAACTGCAATTTTGCATTACCTTTCTGTATGGGATTCTAGTTATCTAAAAGACTAGGCAATTTTTTTTAAAACACCAGACGTACTTCCAACAAGTGGCTTAAGCACTAGGAGAAACTAGGATATTAATATTCAACCCAATGGAAATGCAATTCTAGTTTGAAGAATAAACATATGTTGGGAATTGCATAAGTCAAAGTCCTCCAAGCAAGGTTAAGCTGCTCTTTAATACATTGAGTGTACATATTTAGAAGTCTGGGGATTTACAATTGGCGAGAGAACTATAACTTTCTTTTTTTTTTCTGGTTGGTGTGTGTAAATTTGTAGTGCAAGTGTTTCATTTCTCTAGACATTTGCATTTAATTTGCTGCTGATTTTAATGTGAAAAAAAGAAAAAATTTAAAAGGCAAAGAAATTATGTTCCAGAATGAATGGATTACATGTTGAGGACCATGCTAACATTTTCAGTTCCACATTATAACAGTGTTGTAATCTCAAGGAAATATGTGCAAAACCCTGTTCAGAGCATAGATTTTGATTGTAAAGTAAGCATTCTGAAGATTCCAAATAGTCAAGACAGTTCAATTCTTTCTTATAAATAACAGTTTATCTTGATCTGTGTCTTATTGTATTATAGAAGCACAGTCTATCGCTTTCCACCTTAATTCTCACCATCCTTTTCTAAATCACTGCTGTAAAAGATAGGATTTCTACCTTGTAATAAGAATGATAGCATGCAGAATTTTCCCTTCAGTCTCTCACTTGTACCTTTTGTAGTTTTTTTCTCCTTTTTTTTTATAACAAAGCAAAAACCTTGCTATTGGTGTAATGGCCTGAATGTTTGCCCCTGCCCCAAATTCATGTGTTAAAGTCCTACCCCCCCGATGTGATGTATAGGAGTTGTGACCATTGGGGGGTAGTTCAGGGTCTGCGACCCAGAAGACAGCCCTCAGCAAACCCAGTCATGCTGGCACCCTGACTGTGGGCTTCCAGTTTGCAGAACTTTAGGAGATCACTTGTTGCTAAGTCTATGATACTTTGTCTTGCAGTCCATACCAAGACACTTGTTACTTGGAGAAACTTAAAGAGGAGGGAAGGCAAATCATTAAAAGAAGACAGCACAGTGTTACAGTTATTTAGAGTGATTTACAGACTGCTTTTGGGAAAATTTGGAAAGTCTTATCCATAAGATATTTGACTCCATAAGGAAATTTTTTTAGCTATTAGAACCAGCCCTTTGGAGATGGATCTGGCAGCCACCCAAAGAACAGAAATCGTGGAACCTGGGGCATCTTCTCTGATTCAAAGGAGCACAAGAGTGGAAATTTGGGATGAACCCTATCAGGCAGTGAGAATGCATGGACTCTCCATGGGCCTACTCTGGTAGTGGCCCTCAGATGCACAGTACACAAGACAGCCTATCACGGGATAAAAATAGAGAGGAAAAGGACACATTTTTGTGGTTACCGTTTACAAAACCCAACTCTTTGGTCTTCAAAGGTCTCAGCCTCATAGAGCTGTGGGCTGTGGCTTTTTGTTTATTCCCCTAAAAGAATGTGGAGGAGGACATTTTACAAATACCCCCTGCTTCGGCATTGTTTGATTTTTTAAAAAAATTAATAAAAACAGCTCTCGCAGCTGGTTGTGAAACAATTACGCTCTTCACAAAAGCCTTTGCAGATGACACCGAATGTTAAGAAAATAATTCTTTCAATTAGTGTGTGGCCAGTGCACCTGTGAACTGTAATCATCTGAGGAAACATTTCTGTGAGTGTCAGTGAGAACAATTCAGGGATTCATCCACTCTGCCTTCTTCTGTTGCCATGCTCACACAGATGTTAATCCCAGGAGTTCCCACACTGAAAGGCCGCCTGCCTAGGATCCCAGGAGCACAGGAAACATGAGTTCAGATCAGGAAAACGTGTTATTTCCAACTGTCTGCCATCCTATCACTTCTGCTTATTTTGTTTTTGCTTTTCTTGAGGAGCATGATTATGCAGTAGATTTATTATTCGATGTACAACAGAGAATGAAAGAACAGGTTTAGTTGGTAAACATATTCACATTCTATTTGCTATTTCTTTTCCCAGTATTTTAGAAATAGTTCTCTAGCAGTTTTTTTCTCCCTTAAACTTGGTCTCCCTCCCCCCCACCACATATCAATTGTTAAGAGGGTTCTTTTTTAATGTCCTTTTTCAAACCTTGATGCATGATTCATTTAACTTGTATAGCGTTAGTGATCAGGTACACTGACAATTTGTTTCTCAGAAACATTTGATGAGCACTCTAAGTGCACAGCATTGGTGCTTGGTGTTAAGGTATAAATGTGAAAAGGCCTAACTCCTGACTTGGAAATCCTTATAATTTTTGCTACAATCAACTTTCTTCTCTGCTTTAGTGATATGTCACAGTGCTATGTTTCTCAGACTCTATTCTTGTCTGTGGAAGGGCCATGGTTTGAATGCTCTGTCCCACCAAGACTCATGTTGAAATGTAATTGCCACGGTAACGGAGTTAAGGTGGAAACTTTGAGAGGTGATTAGGCCATGAGGGTTCTGCCCTCATGGGTGAGACGCATGCCATTATAAAAGGGTGAGTCCAGCCCCCTTTTGCCTCTTTGCCCTTCTGCCTTCTGCTCTGTGAAGGCAAAGCGCTCCTCTCCTCCAGGGAATGCAGCATTCAAGGCACCATCCTGGAATCGGAATCGCCACACCAGCCATGCCTCGATATTGGACTTTCTGGCCCCCAGCCTTGAGGGACAATACATTTCAGTTCATCATATATTACCTACTCTGTGGAATTCTGTGATTTAGCACCTCAAAATAGACCAAGACGGGAAGTGAATGGGAGTTTCACCCGTGTAACAATTATTAAATTGCTGTGTCATAAATCCCCCCAAAACTTAATTCTAACCCAACTACCATGTGTGAATGAATGATCACAAATATACAGGTCAGCTGAGGGTTCTGATGATCTGGGCCAGCTCAGCTCACCTTGGCAGGGCTTACTCCATCTGTGGCTTGGCGGCTGTTTAGTGGACTGGCTGGTCCCACTGACACGCCCAGTGAAGGGCTGGCTATCGGCTGGAGTGATGGTCAAGACTAGGCCACATTGTCTCTCATCATGCAGAGCCCTAGCCCAGCTCATTCCGCGTGACGACAGGCTTCTGAGGGAGACAGCAGCAGCGTGGAAGACCTAACAGGGTCCAGGCACCACTTGCACAAGTTGCCCCTACTTCATTCTGCTGGCCAAAGCAAGTCAAAAGTCCATTCAAGATTGAAGAGGCAGAGGCATAGATCTCACCCTTCCATACAAGGAGCTGGGAAAATCACACTGTGAGGAGGATGGATGCGGGGTAAAGAGTTGGGGTTATTTTGGCAAGCACTTGCTTTGTTTTCTTCAGCATGTTCTAGAAAGTAAAGTGCCATGTCCTTGCACCTTACTGAATCTTGTAAACATTTCCCAAGAATCAGTTTTTCCCTGAGAATCACCTGGATCCACCTCACTATATATGTGTCAAAATCTCTAAGGCAGCATCATGAGTTAGAAAAAAAAAAACTGTGTTAAAAAATGTGGGCAGGGCTTCAGAAGAGTTTCTCAAAGCCTTTAATATGTTAGTGTGCCTGTGAGTGGCTTTTGCCTTTTCTGATCTTATTGGATCCATTTTTGAGGGTTCACACATGTGTTCCAAGGAATGGTTTGTGAAAAATGCTGTTTCAGGATGTGTTTCCAGTCTTGGACATTCACCATTGATGTGCAAATTGTGGCAAGCATCAACCTTCTGGAACAAAGACATAGAATATTAAAGAAGAAGAACAAAGGTAAGGGAGGAGTCTTTTCATTTCTGGAGACGGCTCAAGCTTTCTCTGTGACCCTGTTTTATAGAGTCATAGAGTCTTTATTGTTAGAAGGGTCCTTAGAGGTCTCCTGATGAGAAATCGCAGACCCTACACACCCACATGGCTTACTGCTAGTAAATGTCACAACTCGATATTATAGCTTAAGCTAATATATGAAGTAGATGCTCAACAAAAGATAAGTTTAAAAAAATTCCTTTCTCAGTGTAAAAGCAGCACTCTTGGTTTTACCAATTAAGCTAATTCAGTGGTGAGGATGTTTGTAACCCTCTTTATGACACTGGGCAAATGACCATTCTGGTTTGATTTCCCTTATTAGAAAATTAAGGCCCTTAAGCTGATAAAGTTATTATTACAAGATGAATTTATTCATCACTTACTGTGTACTGAGTGAGTTACCAAGTACTTACAGGCACTCAGTCAGTCAGATACTGTGCTCTGATGATGTGCTGGCAGCTTTTCCAGGAACTGGTCTGCATAGAAGACCTCTGTTCCTAGGGAACTGCCATTTTAAGGGAGAAGATAATAGGGAAACAATTCATTAACAGTGATAAATGCAATCACAGCCTTTTTATTTGTTATCACGAATTAAAACTTTCCCTGTCATGTCTCTACATCTTACTAAGTTTTAAATTAGTGAATTAACTTAGAGAATATGGCAGCCCTGATTGGACTGGCTATGAGGAAGTGACACTCAAACTGACTTACTTTTTATTTATTTACTTTTTAATTTTTTTTTATTTTAAAGATGTGGGGTACAATTCAGGGTTAGGTATACAAAAGTTCCTTATGCACGTGCCCTTGTTGATGGGGTGTGCCCCTGCCCTGGCAGATTCCCACTATTATCAATCCCGTCCCCACTACTGCCAATTCTTTTCTTATAGTATTACAATAATTGTTCAAGGTCCGTTTATAAGTGAGAACGTGTGGTACTTCAGTTCTTTGTTTCTGTGATAGGTCACTCAGTATTTTAGATTCTAAATCCATCCAGGTTGCCGTGAAGTTCATAATTTTGTTCTTCTTTGTGGCTGCATAATATTCCATCGTGTATATGTGCCATATTTTTTTTATCCAGTCCTCTTTCAATGGGCAGCATGGTTGGTTTCATGTTTTTGCTATTGTGAACAATGCTGTAATAAACATATATGTGCAGGTATCTTTTTCACAGAATGATTTGAGTTTCTCCAGGTATATTCTGAGTAGGGGGATTGCAGGGTCCATGGAAGGTTGATTTTTTGAACTTTTAGGAATTACCAAACTGTTTTCCACAGAGGTTGTATTAGTTTACCCGACCATTAACAGTGTAGAAGTGTTGCCTTTTCGTGGCCTCTTCTCTAGCATCTGTTGTTTTTTAAGCTATTGATGATGGCCATTCCAACTGGAGTGAGGTGGTTTCTCAGTGTGGTTTTAATTTGCATTTCATTGATGACTAGTGAGGCTGAGCATTTTTTCCTGGATCTGTTGGCTGCTCCGTCTTCTTTTAAGAAGTGTCTGTTCTTATCTTTTGCCCACTTTGTGATGGGGTTGTTTGTTTTTTTCTTTTCAGCATGTTTGAGTTCCTTGTCGATCCTAGAGGTTAGGCCTTTGTCAGACATACAGTTGGCAAATATTTTTCCCCTGTCTGGGGGCCATCTCCCTAAACTGACTTTTAAATGACAAGGAGCCAGGATACAAAGCGCAGAGAGTGTTCCAGAAAGATGAAACAGTCAAGATAAAGGCCCCAAGGGAATTTGATAGTTGACAATGGGTTCAGTCGTGACTGGGTGAGGCTGGAGTGAGGACCCAGGGCCAGATCACAGAAGAGTTTCAAATCCAGGGGAAGGAATGTATCTGAATTTTATTCTAACTGTTTAGGAAGCCATCTATAGGGATTTAAGCAGGGGAGTTGCATGGTCTAATTTGAATTTCAAATGCATTAAGCTGCCTATTGTATCACTCGTAGATGGCAGTGCACAAGAATGAACATAAGGAGATCAGTTCTTGGGCTATTGCAGTGGTTGAGGTGAGAGACGGTGGTGGCTCACACCAGGGTGGTCGTGGTGGAGATGCAGAGAAATCAACGTATTTGAGAAATGCTTGGAGGCAGAGTTGGAAGGACCTGGTGATGAGGCATTAAATGTGGGAAGTACAGAGAGAGAGGGAGAGAACATAGTTCCTAGAGTTGGCGTTTGGGGCAATTGGGTAGAGGTGGTTTTACTGATTCATGGACATGGGTAGACTAGAAATAGAATTCTGCTTTAGCCCTATTAGGGGCGTATGGGAGTTTATGTGCTGCAAAGTGACCCTAACGCTCCCCTACAATGTGACCTTGCCATTGCTTATCAAGAGCTGTCGTCTAATTCCCTTTCCATGAATCTGGGTTGGCAGTAGAGGCTTGTTTATAACCAGTAGAAGTCGGTGGAAGTGATGCTGCCTGACGTACAAGGATATGCTAGGGGAAGCTTTGCAGAGGGATGCTTGCTGTCTGGATGGTTCCTCTTGGGACTCACCCTCTTAGAACCCAGTTGCTATGCTACAAGAAGCCCAAGTCATACAGATAGGCCACAGATAGGTGTTCTGGTTAACACTGCCAGCTGAGCCCAGACTTTTAGACATTTCAACCCAAGTGCCAAGCAGGAGAGTGAAGCCTCCAGATGATTCTGGCCTTCAGCTATTCAAGTCGCCCAAGCTGTATGAGTCTTCCCAGCCCAGGCTGCAGATGTCACAGAACAGAGGTAAAAAATCCTGCTTTTCTTGTCCAAATTCCTGACCCACTGAATCTTTGCACATAATGAAATCATTGTGATTTTGTACCACCTTGTATGGAGTGGCTAATTACTTAGAGACAGATAACAAGAGCAGCATAAGGTGATTGCCCTAGGCATCCAAGTAGAGATGTGAGTAGGTTGTTGGGTATTTAAGACTTGACTTTTAGGCAGTAGAGATACAGATCTGTGGGTCACAATATGGTTCAGAGATAGGGAAATCAGGGAGAAGTCAAGGGATCCCAGTGCTCAGCAGAGCACTGCAATATTTAGAGGTCAAACAGAGAAGGTAGGGTTGGCAAAGAGACTTATATATGGAAATCACACACCCTAGCTTGCCTGGGGCAGCTCTTGTCGTGTCTGTTGGTTTAGCATTACATCTGTTGGTGTACTTTTCTATCAATGTATTCTTGTGATTAATAGTTGTATTAACATAAACTGGGATATCTATGGAAGACCCAGTTTCTACTCCCACTTTCTGTTAGGGTATCATCTAGCAACACACACATGCAGGTCTAGGTTCACACTTTAACAGGTAGTTACATCTGCAAGTTGGCTAGTATTAGATAACCAAGCCCTCTTTTCACAGCTTGTCCTAGGCTATATGCCATACTCCCTTTCTGGACACTAGGCACCGAGCTTCTAAAACAGTGCATAAGAACACAAGTGACAAGGGACAGCTAACAGACCTCAGTGATGGCGAGGCATGTATTCATTCCTGCTGCCCCTGTCAGTCACTTGTTCGTGGTGTCTGAGTTCCCAGGACCTTGAGCTATCACTTAATGCGGTCTAAGGGAAATGTGTGAAATGGGGAACAGATCCAAGAGGCTGTGCCCATGGAGATAACCAGAACACTCTTGTTATAGCGGGCAACTGTTTAAGTGTGACCTATAGCTGCCCATTTTCTGTACGTGGTTTTATGTGTAGAATTTCATTTCATAATATGACCTGTAGCTCTTATTACGACAAAAATGCATGTTTAATTAAAAAGTAAGATTTGAATTTGTGCTGAAAAAGTAGAGTGGTAAGAATGTAATTTGTGGGTGAGGGCCAGAATGGCTGATTGGAGACACAGAACGACTGCCACCCTCACAAGAGAGTCTAAAAAGGAGATCAAAGATGGCTCTTTGGAGGTCTGTCTGGAAACCCAGGCATGGATGAACACACCCTTGTTCACTGGATGAACACACCTTTGGACACAGAGAATGGTCAGCTCCAAGCCCCAACTACCTCCAAAATATACTCTAGCATAAGATCGGGAGAGGGCCCTTGAGGAAGGAAGCAGTGAGAGTGGAAAAAGTTTTACATACTTCCCATGAACCTCTACAGTGCTAGCCAAGAAAGAATCAGCGTAGGCCCTTATCCCACACTCCCTCCCTCACCAGCCAGGCACGAAAGCTGCCTGTAATTAGGACAGAGTTACCAGTTGGGTCCATGCAGTGCCTGGAGATCTCCAGATCCTAGCAAGTCCCAGCACTGAACTCCTCCCTTGCTCATTCTATAAAGCCAATATCAAAACTTCAGGCCATTTTCCCTGATAAACATGAATGCAAATAGTCTCGATAAAATATTAGCAAATCTCATCCAATAGCACATGACAAGAATCATTCATCATGACCAGGTAGGCTTCATTCCCAGGATGCAAGGCTGGTTCAACATATGCAAATCAACAAATGTAATCCACTACATAAGCAGATGTAAAATCAAGAACCACATGATTATCTAAGTAGACACAGAAAAAGCATTTGATAAAATCCAACAGCTTTTCTTGATTAAAAACCCTCAAACACCTAGGCCCTGAAGGAACATTTTTCAAAATAATAAGAGCCATCTATGACAGACCTACAGTCAGCATCATACTTAACAGGAAAAAGCTGGAAATATTCTGTCTAAGAGCTGGAAAAAGACAAGGATGTCCACTCTCACCACTCCTATCTGACATAGTACTGGAAGTCCCAGTCAGAGAAATAAGACAGGAGAAATAAATTAGAGATATTCAAACAAGAAAAAAGAAAGTTAAATTATCTCTTCACAGATAAGATTCTACATCTAGAAACCCTAAAGATTCTACCAAAAAACTCCTTGCACTGAAAAACAACTTTATTAAACTCTTGGGATACAAAATGCACCAAAACCAGTTGCACTTCTATACACCAATGGCTAAAACCAAATGAAAAATATGATCCCAATCACAAGAGCAACAACAAAAACAAAAACCTCAGTGTTCATCTAATCAAAGACGTGAAAGAGTTTTACAATAAAAACTACAAAACACTGCTCAAAGAAATAGAAGATAACACAAATAAAGAACATCCCATGCTCATGGATTGAAAGAATCAGTATTGTCAAGATGTCCATACCACCCAAAACAATCTGCAGTTTCAACATAATCCCTATGAAACTACAGCAACATTTTTCACAAACTTAGAAAAGACAATACTTATGTTTATATGAAACCAAAAGGAGCCCAAATAGCTAAAGCAGTCCATAGCAAAAAGAACAAAGCTGGTGGCTTCCCATTCACAGACTTCAAACTTTACTACAAAGCTATACTAACCAAAACAGCATTGTACTGGTACAAAATAGACATAGAGTCCAACAGAACAGGATAGAGAACCCAGAAATAAAACCATAGACTTTCAACTAACTCATCTTTGACGTAGTGAAAAAACAAACATTGAGGAAGGAAACCCTATTTAGCAAATGGTGCTGGGAAAACTGACTAACCACATGCAGAAGAATGAAACTGGACCCCTATCTATCTCCATATATAAAAATTAACTCAAAAGGGATCAAGGACTTAAATGTGAAACTTAAAACTGTAAGAATCCTAGAAGAAGACTTAAGGAACATCCTCCTGAATATTGACCTACGCAATGAATTAATGACCAAGTCCTCAAAAGCAAATGCAGCAAAATCTAAAATTGACAAATGGAACCTTATCATGATTAAAAAAGCTTCTGCACAGCAAAAGAAACCATCAAGAGAGTAAAGGGACAGCCTACTGAATGAGAAAAAAAACATTGCAAACTATGCACCTGACAAAGGCCCAACATCCAGAATCTATAACGAAGTCAAATGAATTGACAGGAAAAAAACCAAACAGCCCAATTAAAAAGCAAAAAAAGGACATGAACAGACTCTTCTCAAAGGAAGACATACAAGCAGCTAACAAACATATTAAAAATGCTCAGCATCATTAATCATCAGAGACATGCAAATTAAAATTACAACAAGATATCATTTTACACCAGTCAAGATGGCCATTATTAAAAAGTCAGAAAACAACAGATGGTAGTGAGGCTGTGGAGAAAAGGGAACGCTTATACACTGTCAGTGGGAATGTAAGCAAGTTTACCCTTTGTAGAAAGCAGTTGAAGATTTCAAAGAATTAAAAATAGAGCTACCATTCTACCTAGCAATCTCATTTCTGGGAGTATGCCCAAAAGAAAACAAATTGCTCTACCAAAGAGACGTCTGCACTCATATGTTTGCTGTAGCACTATTCACAATAGCAAAAAATGTGGCACTGACACAGATGCCCTTGAAAGGTGGATTGGATAAAGAAAATGTGATACATATACTCTGTGGAATACTACACAGCCAAAAGAAGAACAAATTCATGTCCTTTGCAGAAACATCGATGCAACTGGAGATTGTCGTTCTAAGTGAATTACCACAGAATCAGAAAACTGAATACTTCACGTTCTCATTCATAAGTGAGCACAAAACACAGGACACACAGAGGTACAAGGATGGGAACAACAGACACTGGGTACTGCTAAAGGAATGAGACGGGACATAAGGGCTACAAAACCACCCATTTGGTACTATGCCCACGACTGGAGGGGGAAGGCTTGTCAGAAGCCCAAATCTCACCTTCACACAATATACTTATGTAACAAATCTTTACATGCACCCCATGATTCTAAATTTTTTAAAAAAATCTTTACACTCCCACCAATGGTGTAGAAGTGTTTCCTTTTCCCTGCATCCTCTCCAGCATCTGTTGTTTTTTGAGTTATTGATGACGGCCATCCTGACTGGAGTTAGATGGTATCTCGTGGTTTTAACCTGCATTTCTTTGACAATTAGTGAGACTGAGCATTTTTTCACGTATCTGTTGGCTGCTTCTACACTGTTGGAGGGGGTGTAAACTTGTACAACCTCTGGGGGAAATAGTGTGATCATTCCTAAAAGATCTAAAAATTGACCTTCCATACGACTCCATAATCTCCCTTCTGGGAATATTTCTAGAGGAACTCAAATCACTCTCTAAAAAAGATACCTGCGTGTGCATGTTTATTGCAGCATTATTCAGAATAGCAAAAACATGGAACCGACCATGCTGCCCATCGAAAGTGGACTGGATTTTTTAAAAATGGGGTGCATATACACAATAGAATATTATGCAGCCATAAAGAAGGACAAAACTATGAACTTCACAGCAACCTGGATTGACTTTGAGTCTATCATACTCAGTGATCTATCACAGAAACAAAGAACTGAGTACCATATGTTCTCACTCATAAGCGGACCTTGAAAAATTACCACAATACTATAAAAAAGGGGGCAGTAGTGGGAAATTGCCAGGGTAGAGAGGTGGGGCACGCTTTTATCAATAAGGGTACCTGATCTCAAACCAGGTGAAATGGAGACCAAAATGAGGCCCAAACTTTACCTGCACAATGACCATTTGTATATCTAATCCTGAATTATATCCCACATTCTTAAAATTAATGAAAAGACACTAAAGCAAAAAAAGAGAGAGAGAGAGAAAAGAATGTAACTTGCAGTGGTGTGTGTGTGTGTGTGTGTGTGTGTGTGTGCTTGCCAGCTTATACCATCCACCACGGGGCCATAGTAATACCAATGACCACATGAAAGCTACAAGACAAAAATCTGCTGAGGAAGCACCAGTATTGACTTCCAAAGATAACAATTATTCTAAGGCATAGACACTCAAAATGACGTAATACATGAAGCTTCAGAAGATGTGTTTACATCTGTGAAGTGTGGCTTTTCTGATGGGTCCAATGGGTACTTTCTAAATTAACTTCACCCATTCTTTAAACAATGTTACTGAGGTATGGTTGGTATGGCACACAATAAGCGGCACATATTTTTAGGCTACAATTTGATAAGTTTTGACTTATGTGTAGAACTGTCACCACCATCAAGATAAAGACTATATCCCTCACCCCAGCAGTCTCTTTGTGGGAGCTTCTCACACTGGATTCACTCTAGTAATTTGTGTGAGCAACTGAGGGCAAAATTCACCCATCACCGTATCATCTACCATCACACAGTCACAATAAAACAAAATTCTAGCTTTACCTAATTATGTCCGTGTGAACCAATGAAAAGTATTAATTTATTAAACCTTAACCCCTGAGCATATGCCTCCTCAGTATTCTATGTGATAAGATAGAAAGGCATTTCTGCTGTGCCCCCTAATGTGTTGGTTGCCTTGAGGAAAAGTATTAGTTGTGAGCTGAACGGCCTGCTTTTTTTATGAAACACTATTTTTTTTACTTGAAATAATAAGTGAGAGGCTGATATGCTTATTTAGACTTGTTTGTTTGGCAGACATTTTCTTGAAAATAAATGAAATGGGCCTGTTATGTGAGGAAAATCTACTTACCTATAACTGCTGCCAAAGATAAAGTTTTCACTTTCAAATGAAATTTAAAATTTAAAAAAACTCATATGTGCCATTGAGATCTGGACAGTTCCCAATACTTAAAGAATTTTCTGATGAGATCCGTCTGATACTAACAAATGCGATTATTTTTATTATTGTATTAAGAATGTGTCAACACTTGGAAAATCTTCATACCCCCAATGAACCAGAATGTTCTTAATGACAATGCTGCAAAATCACGCATGGGTAAGACATCCATTCAAAGTGTAAGATAGACCAACAGATTTTAATGCAACAGACTTTCTGGCTTATTAATATGATTTCAAATTTCACGTTGTAACCAATGTTGAAGAAACCACACATCAAATTTTGGTGTAGTGTCAAAGAATATTCTCAATTATCCTAAATGTCCTCAACTCTCCAAGTCCCACTCACCTTCAGAATCAGCCCCAGGACGGGATTGGTAGAGCACCCTCAAAGAATCAGTGAGTGAATGGGACAAATCTTGCACACCTCCCATGAACCTCTACAGTCCTAGCCAAGGAAGAATCGACCTAGACCCTTACTCCACACCAAAGAACTTATAAATGGAAACCACACATCCCAGCTTGCCTCTGGCAGCTCTTGAAAATACTCTGTCCCAGCCTGGGCTCAGTGGCTCAGCCTGTAATCCCAGCACTTTGGGAGGCCGAGGCAAGTGGATTGCCTGAGCCCCCAGGTTCTAGACCAGCCCGAGCAACTTGGCAAGACCTCGTCTCTACAATAAATCAAAAATTAGCCGGGCATGGTTGTGCATGCCTGTAGTTCTGGCTACTTGGAAGGCTGAGGCGGAAGGATTGCTGGAGCCCAGCAGGTGAATGCTGGGGTGGCCATAAGTGTGCCACTGCACTCCATTCTGGGTGACGGAGTGAGACTCCAACTCAAAAAAAAAAAAAAAGTAATGGATATTGAAAATACTTGACCTCTTTCCAACTACATATCTGTGTGAATTTTGATTTTCTTTGTGGGCCTCAACAAAAGCAACAACAACAAAATAACAAAACAGATTGAACGCAGAAGCAAATACTATAAGAACCCAGCTTTCTTCTATTGTCAGATGTAAAAGAGATTTGCAAAAGTGTAAATATTTAGGGTTTTCAACAATACTTAATGGCATTAAAAGGTCCTGAGACCAGAAGTGCAAGAACCTCTGTGGGTTTAAGACTGGGCTAAATTCAGCTACATTGTATTTTATTTGATTCTTGCTAGAATCCTAAGAGTTCGACTTTTATCATCTCCATTTTCTAGATGGCGACAAGTCTCTCATGGAAGTTAAGAAGCTTTCCTAATGGGTCGTTCCTTAAACTCTCTAATGCCAAAATACATGGCTTCCCAAAATTCACATGAGAGCCCAGTTAATCTCATCAGGGATAATGACAACGGCAGGACAGAGACTCAAAGTCTGGCAGTGTATCACTTCGGCCATTTTGCTATCTTATTCCTTGAGGAAATCTGGGGAAAAGTTAAGCACTTTATGGGAGACAAGGCCTAGCTTCCCCGACTTCTAGGAGCTTGGCTGGGGCAGCAGCTCACCTTGTCCCTCCCTGGAATTGATAGGAAGAGATCATCAGAGCAGCTTTGCACCAGTGCGCCCCGTGTTGATTCTCTCTCCTCAAGCCTCCCTCTCTGGCTGTCGTCCTCCAGCCACACCAGTTCCCTCGTCAGTATGACACACACTCTCCAGCCAAAGCCCTGTAGCTGTCCACCGTCTACCACACCCTCACCAGCTTCTACTGGCTCCCTTCACTGCCCCAGCCAGACCTGCCTCTGTTGAACACCCTGCCAGCGTACTCGTTCTCTGGTCCTGTCTAATTAAGAAGCTCTTCCTTCCTACCTTACTTGGGACCTGATTCCCAAGTTCGATGCCAATGGCTTCCATCTCAAGCACAGAGTGTGTCTTCTTGAGCACCCGGAACTCTCACTTAGGAAGAGGAGTCAAGAGGAATTCAGCTTCATCTGCTGGGCCCGGAATCAATCTCCATTCTTCCTCTGCTCAGAGCCTTCACCACGTGGCTAAGACCTCTCCATCTCATCTGGGCAATGCGTTTCATGACGGCCTGGCCACCCTCACAATCTTTTGGAGTCTTTCTCCCAGCTTCTTCTGCACCCCATATCTTCCCCTCTCCCCAGACAGTTTCACTTAAAATTATTTTATGTCAGCAGGATTTTGTCGTCCTGTGATAGGTACAAACATGGCAATGAATAAGGCTTGCCCTCAGGAAGCTTACATTCTACTTCAGTGTCTATATTTATATTGATTATTCATCCATATCACTTTCCCAAAGCGATTGAATAGAATATAAAAAAAATGTTTAACTAAAAATTATACTTCTTTCACCAAGTTCTTGCAGATATTTCAGTACAGTCATTTGGGACAATTATATACTTATAAAGAGACTGTATAAGCCCCTGTCTGGTTTCTGTAGTCCTTTGACCATTTTACAATTTATAGTACTTTTATTACTATATCAATATTTCATACAAGCATCTACCCCTAAAGTACACTCTGAATATCCTGAGGCCAAGAACCATATCTAACTCACCTTCTTTGCTTTTTCACCTTTGCCTAGTAGCTGCTCGGGACTTCTGGAATGAATGGTAACCTTTGCTGGTCAACATAACAATATATTTATAGGATATTGTTTGCAAAATCATACAAATGAAAAACATAATAATGTCGTGCTGTTTCTTTGATAACAGGGTGTTGCTGTATTAACTGTTTTTGCAACTGAAGTTCTTTCTCTTTCTCTCACATGCCAGGCTAAGTTATTGAGAATTGTTTCAAATATTCTTAGAAAGCTAGAATCAGTTGTAAATAATGCTGGTTGTTGGCCGGGCTGGGTGGCTCAGCCTGTAATCCCAGCACTTTGGGAGGCCAAGGCGAGAGGATTGCCTGAGCCCGCGGGTTCGAGACCCGCCTGGGCAACTTGGCGAGACCTTGTCTCTCCAATAAATCAAAAATTAGCCCGACGTGGTGGTACGTGCCTGTAGTTCCGGCTACTTGGAAGGCTGAGGCAGGAGGATTGCCGGAGACCAGCAGGTCGAGGCTGTGGTGGCCGGGAGCGTGCCACTGCACTCCAGTCTGGGTGACGGAGTAAAATTCCAACTCAAATAATAATAATAATAATGATGATGATGATGATGATGATGATGCTGGTTGTTGATGCCTAATATCTGAGTTGGGGGGAAATTATAAATACTTTGGGCCAATTCATGTTTTAAAGACACGGTATACTTACAGACTTGATATTTTCGTCCCATTGTTTAATTCCTACCCTTCTCCCTCGAAGAAGAAAACCCTCAAGTCGCTCTGCAGAGCCTCCTGGGTCAAGAAGGGCCTTCAGATAGAAAGTCTTTTCTGAGTCCTTTATTTAGTCAAAGGTAAAATCTTCCCTTCAGATCTAACAGCCCATAGGATCTAACAGGGGAAGGAATTGGTGGGTGCGGCATCCCTTTGGGGAAAGCATATTTTAAAGTACCTTGTCCATGTTCAAAGAGGACATGCCGTAGGTGTGTCTGGCAGAAACGCCTCCCAGAGGAGGTTATTTTATACACCTGTCTCCACTTACCTGCGTGTCAGAGCTGAGAACTAGTCCAGGTTTTTCCACTGGCCTCACTATGGGGCTGACGAGAAGACCTGTGATCCGTGTAGTGAGAAAATCAATTTGGTGTATCTCCGTGTTTGTGTGCGTTTGCATGTGTTTCTGTGTGTCGAGTGTGAGCGCTCTATATAATCAACAGGGCATCGGGTAGAACACAAACATCTCCACAGAAAACTATCCCATCGTTAAGGATTTCCTCATTGTTCACAAAACCTACATGGGTGTTCACTAATTTCTCACATCTGAAATTTGGGTAGAGGTCCTGGGGTCTTCTTGCTAGTACACTGGAAATGTCGCTATTAACTTAAGACAGATTATACCACCCAAAGATCATCATGTGTCTCTCATTTACCCTCCTTTAGCATTATAATGAGAATATAAGCATGAGGATTAGCGTGATGATGAGAAAAAAATTAGCCTGGAGTCTTCTTGAAGTAGGCTTTGCCATGTTCAGCGAGAGAGGCTCACCCATGCCTCTGGAGCAAAGGATGAAATGACTGTTTTCAACAGGAGTAAAAAATCACCTCTCCCAAACCAAATCACAAAACTCCAATCAAGGACCTTGATGACAAGTGAAATTAAATAAAACATGAGTGATGAAACACTGTAATATGTTTACGGTGAGTTAGTCCAGACAGCTGATAATTAACTGTTGTCCAAACAGCAACTTGGCAGTAGATGGCTGTAACCAGAGCACAGAGCAGTAGTTAGTTGCAAGTACTAGTCTGATCTTTACATCTTCTGACGGTTCACTTCTAAAAGGAGGGAAAGGTGCTGGAGAATCAGGGACCTTCCATGTGGACAGGCTGCCTGTATGCCTGGATTCTGACCCCTTGTTGGATCTTTGCTTTCACATTCCTATCTGCCTTAGTAATTCTGTTTATGCCATGCAGTCCTAAAGCAAATGCCTGTGTGTATTTTTTCCGGGGCTACCACCCACAGAACCTACAAAATCTGAAAACAAATAAATGCAGATGCGCACGATTTAAATAAGTTGAAAAACATGTTCTTATTTATCTGCCTAGATTCTTACACTTAAAATAGCTTTGGTTTGGATCTCTTTGGCATCCTGTTTTCCCTGAATTTGAAAGCCATCCTGCAGAGAAGAAAGATAGCATTTAGAAAAGAAAACAAATTCCTCAAATTAAGTTAAATATAAGGCACATATGAACAGAAACCAAAAAACTAAAAGGAGGCCTTGGAGACCTCCTGACTAATAGGGAATCTCAGTTTCCTTATCTGTGAAATAAGACTTGAGTCAGTGATCTCTGTAAAACCTTTCAGCAATCCTGCTTCATAATCTATTATTGGCCTAGAATTCCAAGAATGTGTGGAAGCTAAGGTTAAACACATATAATCTAACTATCATTCAGAAGTAGAAGAAATGATCATACAATATAACTCCCAAACTAGATCTTTCTCATGATTCTTGTGTTGTGTCTAGAGAGGTATCAGAGCCACCCCTCGGATAGCCAGAAATTTGTTAATCAAACTTTTCACTTGATGATACACTGATAAGTGTAAGTCTGTGCATGACTCCCTCTTTTAAAATTTAATTTTATTTTAAAATTTTCTATCATCACCGTTGCTATGGTTAGAATGTGTCACCCAAAACCCATGGTGGATTATAATTGCCTACGGGAACAATGTGAAGAGAGAGGACCTTTAAGATCATGGAGGTTTCACCTTCATAAATGCATGAATGAATGTTGTTATTGTGGGACTGGGTTAGTTATCATGGGAGTGACTTTGTTAGAATAGTGAGCTCTCTCGCATCGGCTGTCTTGTCCTTCTGCCTTCCATCTTTCTGCCAGGCTAACCCTAACCCTAACCCTAACCCTAACCCTAACCCTAACCCTAACCCTAACCCCTAACCACTAACCCTAACCCTAACCCTAACCCTAACCCTAACCCTAACCCTAACCCCTAACCCTAACCCTAGCCCTAACCCTAACCCTAACCCTAACCCTAACCCTAACCCTAACCCTTACCAGATGCTGATGCCATGCTCTTAAACTTCCCAGCCTCTGGAGCTCTCAGCCAAATACACCGTTTTTCCTATAAATCACTCAGTCTGTGATATTCTGCTATAGCAGCAAAAATGAACTAAGACAATCACATTCCCCTCTCACCTCATAGACACCCATTTGTGCAATTCAACTTCCATTTGTTTCTATAAAATGTGTATCCTTGAAAGACACACAGTATTGTTATACTTTTAAAAAATTATGTAGAATTTACATCAAACATATACATATGTATTTAATTGCTTCTGATCACTGCATAGTATTCTGTTGATTGCATACCTGTTCCATTTTATTTATTCACTTCCTTATTGATGGACCTTTTGGTTGGCTTAATTCTCACCTATAATTCTGCAAAGAGCCTTGGCCATCTGTATGAGAGTTGTTGCAGGACATGTCCTTGAGGATGGAGCTGCTGGTTCTTGGGGTGTGTGGGTATGCAAGTGCCCTAAATGCTCTGTGACTGTTTACCACAGTGAGTTCAGAATCCCCCCCAGTCGATAACTTTTCCTATGTTCACACACCTTCACATGATTTTACTTTCTCATTGTTGACTATTACAGATTAAGTGGTATTTACTGTTTGGATTTTCATCCCTCTGATTACTCTTGAGGTTAAGTATCTCTGGTAAACTTGACAGAGACAATGCTGTGTTCACGACACACTTTCGCTTTTCTGGACATGTGGGAAGGCTACCTCTTACAGTTTTCCTTGCAGTTAGCTCACAGCCACATGAAAAGTCCTAGCTAATAGAATGTGGGTGGGAATGTGATATTATCATTTATTACATTCTGAGAAATTCTGAAACTGTGGTAGTTATTCCCACTCTCTCTTTTCTCCTTTGCTCCCTCTACATTTGGGAGGAGAATTTTGGGGGCAACCGGGGTCCACTCTCATTCTGGGCTAAGAATGTACTATTTATTAGCAATCATAACCGTCATTCTGACATAGCAAATGAGGGACCCTACAGTGTGACAGTGTGGTGTCCTTATGGCCTCAGCCAAAACTTGACTTGTGAAATGTAAGGGAAAATGTTGTATTTGTAAAGGTTTCTTCTAGTTCAGGAAGTCTTTATGGAATTGTGCTATGATTAAAAGAGGAGCAAAAGTAGTGAACTTCTGATTTCAGGGAAGGCATTATTTGAGGTCGTCACTATTGCGTGATCACAATCGTGGTTTCCAACCTTCAGTAGAACCCAAAAGGTAGAAGGACTCTGGATTAGGCGTTCATAAAAAGTCTATATTTACAATACACCATTTTGGTAGTGTGTACTTTTTAGAGAAAGCACCTTTTGTCCACTAAGAATCAAGAGATTAGGAGAAAGGAGGTATAGAATCCCATACAAGTACTTGTCCGACTGTAATCGCCACAGTGAGTATGCAGCCTGAAAGCTTTCTGAATAAATAGTAAATTAAACCATATAATTTTATCTGCATCTGAGCGGAGGGACTAACAGTCTTTTCCTTAAAACAACACAGTCTATTTTATTTTCTTGGATACTCTTTATAATCATTTTCCAATATCAGGTACATGTCCTTGCTCTTAGGGTTCAGGATGCAACACACAACCCTCAGTTGCCTTCCTGTGCACAGTTGCCAATTATTGTTCATATTTGAAGAATTCTCAATGTCTTCAGTCTAAAGCTGGGCATCAACATAATTAGTGGAATGATTAAATAGCACATTTAAAAATATTTACATAAACATATATTTAGTTTTCTTCCAGAAGAGCTTCCCTCCCGACTTGCTTTGTACCACATTACACTGAGAGAGAGAGAGAGAAAAAAATGACTCAAACTCTTGAACCTGAGTTTTTCAATTTCTCAAATGATTCTTATTAGATTAATTTCGTTACTTAGATGGTAGTCCCCAAAATCAGGTGTCACAAGCCAGAGGATGAATTACAACAACCCAGTGGGGTGCAAAAAGAACATGGTAAAACTTCTATTCAAACCACCTTCGTAATAATTAAAGACGTTTACAAAGTTAGTATTTTGATTGGGGACTGGTTTCTGTCATGTCCTGACCCCTGATTGGGGGCAGGGAGCCGGCCACAAGGTTGATGAGCTTATTTTCTCTTAAAGGACAATGAGTCCTTAAGTCATGCAGCCCTCCTTGATGGCATCCAGAAGTTTGGATGGTTGAAGAATATGAGCAACTTTGATCACCCTTCCACATGTCTTTCATATTAAACAACCATTAGTCACAAGATTTGTAACTTCCTCAACTGCTCCTACAGGTAATATCAGTCTAAGCCTGGTCTTTGAGATATTTTTCAGGCTTTCTGGTAGACCAGTGTATCCCCCCCTAAACCCATGGCTCATACCAAGAAACTGACTCAGGTAGGTCTTGTGACCTCTGCCCCCCAAAATGGCTCTGTACATCAAGACAGCTTCAACACCTTTATGACGGCATCCTCAGTCAATCAGCAGTTCCCATTCTCTAGCCCTCTGCCTGACAAATTATTCCTTTAAAAAGCCTAGCTTTCAAAAATTCTCAGGGAGGTGAATTTTAAAAATATCTTCTGTCCTGCTCAGTTGCCTTGTGATGATCAAACTCTTTTTTTTTTTTTGAGTTGGAGTCTCACTCTGTCGCCCAGACTGGAGGGCAGTGGCAGCTCCCGGCCACCGCAACCACGACTTGCCGGGCTCCGGTGATCCTTCCGCCTCAGCCTTCCGAGTAACTGGAATTACAGGCATGCGCTACCACGCCTGGCTGATTTTTTGATTTATTGTAGAGATGAGGTCTCGCTGCCCAGGCGGGTCTCGAACCCGCGGGCTCAGGCCATCCACTCACCACAGCCTCCCAAAGGCACGGGATTACAGGCTGAGCCACCGAGCCTGGCTTGATCAAACTCTTTATTGCGATACTGCTGTCTCAGTACATTGACTCTTTCCTGTGCAGTGGGCCTGAGAACCCCACCAGGCAGTGGCAGTCCTCTCAGCCGTCCCAACCTGTGGGATTTTCCCAGTGAGTATGCCACTTCAAAGAGTACCTCTCCAATTTCTCTCTTTTTTATATCTCACTGAAATAACAAATTTCTTCCTATTTTTGATAGCAACTTGGCTCTCATTATCATCTAAACTCCACCTTTGCACTTATTTCTGAGGCTTCTTTCAAACACTAAATTTTGCAGAAGCTTTTAAGAACCACTTAAAAGGCTGATTAAAAATCTTAATCTAAGGGTCACCTTCATCTTCAGACTACAATAACACATAAAAAACTATGTATGTGGATTTGTATGGAATGAAATACACATTCTGGACCAAGACTATCTTTTTGTAAGGGGGCTGGGTATAGGATGTCAATGAGTCACTGGTGTACTCCCTCAACTATTAAAGTAACTCAAAGTTTATGATAACGAGTTATGTCTTAAATGGGAATGTCTGGCACAAGTTCTTATTCAAAGGGCAGGAGACCCTTAAAGGAAATGCAGAGTTATTTGATCACATTCAAAATGTCTGCAATAGAAAGACTTGATCCCCAAACGCTATATTTCACTGCTTCTGAGATGCAAAATTTTCCTTTTGAACTGGAATGCATCTTATAATTATTGTTAAGCAGGTAGTGTTTGTGAGGTTATTGCTCACCTTGCGCATATCCAAACTTGGTCATAGCTGTTCATGCTGTTATCATGTCCCCAGAGTAATGTATAAAGGGGTTGCTTGGAGTTTAACTGCTTTTTAAAGTGTCTTCAAAGGATTACACCACGAGTTAGCATTGAAACATTAGTATGCATGCAGAAAGGCACAAAAATAAAGAAGTAAAATATATAATAAAATCTGTGTCTAAAATAACTCTAAAGGAATTTTTAAGTAAGATTCAAATTTATAAGTTCTAATGATAGGACAACAGTATGTCAGTTTAATTGGAGCCAATTTTTCCTCCTTTTAGAGAAATATAAAATAATAGTTCATCTTAAATTCAGTACGATGTCACAGTCGTCTTACATACATAGTTTCATCACCTTTTAGAGGGAAGAAGGAGGCAACACAAATCTATACCAGTTTTTTGAAGAAATTGGCTTCAAATCCTTGGAAACTTTCATGAAAAAAAGTAACCTCAATATCCCGTTGTTGTTTCTTCAGACAAAAGTAGTGGATTTTACACATCCTGTAAATATACCTCTTTAGCCCTCTCACTCTTGCAGAACCCTCATCATGGAGTGTAAAACAGTCTTGTGAATGTAAGAGGCATAATAAGAAAAAGATGTACAGTTCTTGACTCAAAGAGAAATTAGAACTGACAACTGACATGCCACCCATTCCCCGTTAAATGATAGTGGTTATTTGCCAAACCCCTAGGGATTAAGTCCCTAGCATAACCTTCCATATCAGTTCTAATAAATACGGCACACAAATCACAAACAGACCTCAAACAAATGGTTATAATGCCCTTGAGCGTTTCAGTCATTGACTCATCCAAAGCTTAAGTTCATCAAAAGGCAAGGAAAAGGGCTTGGTGCTGGTGCTCTACCATAATGTGCTGTCCTCTATACCACCACCCCCTCCTCCTTGATTAAGACTGTCCCAGTTTTGAGTGGATGAGGATAAGTATGAACATCAGGTGTAGTGGTATAATGAAAAGTTAAGCATGAGTTAAGTTGAGGAATTTAAATAGTACTACCTTTTTCAGGACCTCCAGAGTAAGAAATTCCAGACTGAACCCAAGACTGGACAGTTTCAAGGAGTAGCACTCATTAAATGTTTACCTCTTGGAGCTTAAAACAACATGACAAACACACCAGCTCTTATACATACGATGCAGAAATCATAGCTACATTCATATTTCTCATTATTTAATGTTACTTTATTTTCTACCCAGAAGGAAAAGTATCATTTTAAAATTTTAAACTTATTAATTGACAAATAATTATACATACTCATGGGGTTCATCGTGGTGTTTTGATACATCTACTATACAGTGATTAGATCAGGGTAATTAGCATACCTATCATCTTAGTTTAGGGAACATTCAACGTCTTCCTTCTAGCTATTTTAAACTATATAATATATTGCTATTAGCTATAGTCATTCTACAGTGATATAGAACACTAGAACGCATTCCTCCTATCTAGCTTTAATTTTACATCCTTTAACAAATCTTTCCCTATCCCTCCTTTTCCCCTACCCTTCCCAGCCTCTGGTATCCTCTGTTCCACTTTTTACTTCTATGACATCATTTTTTTTTTTTAAGCTTCTACATAAGAGTGAGAACATGTGGTGTTGAACTTTCTGTTCCTGGTTTGTTTTGCTTAATGTAATGTCCTCCAGTTCCATCCATGATGCCACAGATGATAGGATTTCATTCTTTTTAATGGCTGAAATTGTATTCCGTTGTGTATATATACTACATTTTCTTTATCTATTCAGCTGTTGTTCGTTTCCTAGGTTGATTCTATATCTTGGTTATTGTGAATAGTGCTGCAGTTTTATTTTAAATTTTATTTTATTTTAGACATGTGGGTTACAAGTCAGAATTAGGTACATAGGTGTCCTACATGCAGGTAAAGTTGGGCCCTCCCACTGGTCCTCACTTCCCCTGGTTTAAGATCAGGTACGCTTAGTGATGCTGTGTCCTTTCCCGCCCCGCCCCAGCAGTGTCTCACGGCTGCCAATCCCTCTCTTGTCATATTGTGATTGATTTTCAGGACCTACTTATCAGTGAGAACACGTGGTACTCAGTTGTTTGTTTCCGTGATAGATCACTGAGTATGATAGACTCTAAATCCATTCAAGTTGCTGCGAAGTCTGTAATTTTGTCCTTCTTTGATATACTGATTTCCCTTCTACTGGATAAATGTCAGGTAGTGGGATTGCTGGATCATATTGTAGCTCTATTTGTAGTTCTTTGAGGAACCTCTGTACTGTTCTCCAAAGTGACTGTACTAGTTTACATTCCTATTAACAATGTATAAGGGTTCCCTTTTCTCTACATCCTTACTAGCATTAAAAAAATTTTTTTTTGTCTTCTTGATAATAGCCATCCTAACTGGAGTGAAATGAAAACTCTTTGTGGTTTTGATTTGCATCTCTCCAATGATTAGTGATGCTGAGCATTTTTTCATATATTTGTTAGCCATTTGTGTCTTCTTTTGAGAAATGTTTATTCAGATCATTTGCCCATTTTAAAATCAGATTGTTTGTTTTTTTGCTGTTGAAATGTTTGAGTTCCTTGTATGTTCGGGACATTAATCCCCCGTGGAAAGTGTAGTTTGCAAATATTTTTTCCATTTTGTAAGTTGTCTTTTCACTCTGTTGATTGCTTCCTTTGTTGTGCAAAGCTTTTTAGTTTGACGTAATCCTATTTATTTTCTTTTATTGTCTGTGCTTTTGAGATCATATTCATAAAATATTTTCCCTGACCAATGTCTTGAAGCTTTTCTGCTATGTTTTCTTCTCATAGTTTTATGTTTGGGGTCTTAAATTTAGGTCTCTTATCCATTTCCAGTTGGTTTTGTATAGGCTGAGAGGTGGGGAGTCTGTTTTCATTCTTCTGCAGATGGTTACCCAGCTTTCCTAGGACCATTTATTGAAGAGACTAACCTTTCCCCAATGCGTGCTCTTGCCATCTTTGTAAAAAAAAAAAAAAAATCAATTGGCTATAGATATTGAATTAATTTATGTGTTCTCTATTCTGCTTCATTGGTCTATGTATCTGTTTTTATGCCATCATCATGCTATTTTGATTACTATAGCTTTGCAGTATATTTTGAAGTCTGGTAGTATGATGCCTCTCGCTTTTTTCTTTTTGTATAGTATTGCTTTGGCTACTTGAGGTCTCTTGTGGCTCCATACAAATTCAGGAGCTTTTTCTATTTCTGGGAAGAACATCATTGGTCTTTTGATAGAGATCATATTGGATCTGTAGACTGCTTTGGGAAGTATTGTCGTTTTAACAATAATAATTCTTTTGACCTTCAGCATGGGATATCTTTTAAAAAAATCAATTTTGAGATTGTGTCTGATTTTAATCCCCTGCATTCCTACAGATCTTGCCATACATTATTCTTTAGTGAAATGGCTGAATATGTTTTTTTTTTTTTTCTTAAGCTTGTCTCATTTTTTTCTTGAAAAATTTCCCCATAAGCCAGATTTATTTTTAGTTAGTCTCAGAAAGTTCAATATACATCAGATAAACCCCATTCTCTGAATTTCTGAGAATTTGATTGATAATATTCACTTGTTAGGGTCACATGTTGATATCTTTGCATGGTGAACATGTCTTCTCTCTTTGACTAAAACTGGGAAAAAAACTAAAAGAAAGTCCCTAAATATATTGAGATAATTTGTTCAGATACTAATTTAGATTTTTTTCCTTCTTATGCCATGGCGTCAAAAAAAGGTATACACATTCGCTCAAAAGATGGCTTTAACCAAATGAATAATTACTGTCACCATGTGACAGGCCGGACAGTAGAATTGGCCAGTGCAACCATCTACCAAGTGACTTGTATTCATCTTTTGTTATTGGCATATATTATTATAATTTTAATACAGTGTTTTCCTTTCTTAAGATGTGTTTATCCATTTTTTGGCACCCTCTGTATTTTCCCTTCCCCATTCCTTTTTTTTTTTTTTACTCAAAGATTTTTTTATTGTACCACTATTAATAAAAATGTTGAATATATATATGTCACAACATGTATTACTGTACTGATATATACATTAGGAACCTTAAATAGAGAGACATATTTATGCTTCATTAATTTAGCCTAGAGTTGTGGGCTACAAATGAGGATTTACTACAAAGTTTGGGCTTCTAGGTGGCCCTCACTTCTCCTGGCAGTGGACCAGGTACGGTTTGTCAATTTGTGTTAACACATGATCTGCATCCTTCTTCCCTCCCTCCCTTAGCAATGCCCAGCTACTGCTAATCCCACCCTTGTGCTGTGTGATTGGTGATCAGGGCCCACTTAGGAGTGAGAGCATGCAGTATTTAGTTCTTTGTTTCTGTGATAATTCACTTAGCATGCTGGTCTCCAACTGCATCCAAGTTGCTGCAAAGGCCATGATTTTGTTCTTCTTTATGACTGTATAATACTCCACCGTGTAAATGTATCACATTTTCTTTATCCAGTTCAATTTTGATGGGCAGCCGGATAGGTTTCATGTTTTTGCTATTGTGAATAGTGCGGCAATAAACATGCGTGTGCAGGTGTCTTTTTTGAAGAGATATTTATGTTCCTCCAGGTATAGTCCCAAGAGAGGAATTGCTAGACAGTATGGAAGATCAATTTTTAGTTCTTTTAGGAATCACCACACTGCTTTACTTAGAGGCTGAACTACCTTACATTTTCACGGACAGTATAGAAGTGTTTCCTTTTCTCAGCAGCTGTGCCAGCACCTGTTGGTTTTTTTGACTTATTAATGATAGCCCACCTTACTGGAGTTAAGTGGTATATCATTGTAGTTTTGATTTGTATTTCTCTGATGATTAGTAAGGCTGAGTATTTTTTTTAATGTCTGTTGGTTGCTTGTATGTCATCTTTTGAGAAGTGACTGCTTATGTTCTTTGCCCTCTTTTTAATGGGTTGATTGTTTTTTTCCTTTCATTTTGTTTGAGTTCCTTGTAGATATTGGATGTTAGGCCTTTGTCCAATGCATAATTTGCAAATATTTTTTTTTCCATTCCATGAGTTGTCTCTCTACTCTTCTGATGGTTTCTTTTGATATGCAAAAGTTTGATATGGATCTCTTCACAGATTGGCGTATCACCCTTGAGCAGGGGCCATGCTAATTTCTGTATCGTTTCAATTTCAGTGTATGTGTTGCCACAGTGAGCACTCCCTTCCCCTATTTCTGAAAATCAGTTTCTGTGTTTTCTTGCCCAAGGAAAATGTTGGTACTGAGAGCAGACTTGCTCACTGCCATTGGTTCTCTCAGTCTTTTGTGAACACCTGAGCTTACAGAAGGAATTGTGATGAATGTTTCTAGGAGTGAAAGGAACAGAAGAGTGTGCCCAAAGACAGGAAGAAAGACAAGAGGATGATATTCTCCAGCTTGGAAAAGTTAGAGAGGTGTGCAGATATCTCAACTTTGATCTTGATAACTCTCTGGGGAAGGCAGAACACAAGAAGGAAGTTGTCTAGGGAAGCTGTATCCTAGGCATGCAGAAGAATCTTGGCAAACATTTCTATGCCTGCAGGTGGCCTAGCAGCAAATTGTTATTGGACTTCAGAAGTCTATGCGGGCTTGGATAGTGAGGCTATACAGTACATCTACTGAGAAAGTATTTACTTTCAAAAGGTTCAGCACTAAATCCGAATATAATATAATATAATATAATATAATATAATATAATATAATATAATATAATATAATATAACATAATATAATATCCGAGTAGAAAGTTGCATGATATATCCAACAACTAGCATGATCAATATTCCCCTAAGAAAAATTTTTGTCATTCACTTAAATGGCGAGACTGAGTGTACATCATTAAATTTGCAGGTGAGGTATAATTGTGGAAAATAGCATCCGGTAAAAGGCATAACACCAACATTTATTGTGACTGTGGTGAACTGGAAAGAGATGCTAAATACTAGAAGTTAACTGGATGTGAAAGGCAATCAACACAGAGAGAAGAGAGAGAAAAGGAGAGACAAACATTGAAATCGAGAGTCTTCAAGAGAGTACAGGCTGTGTAAGTAGAAAACGGGCAATAGTGTAGAAAGAAATGTCATTGCAAGTGACTTTGCATAGTTGTTTGTTTGTTTTTTTTGTAACCTTCTCTATGCCTTGATTTCCTTATCTGTGAAACAGGGATGAAAATAATACTTTAAGATTCAGTGGAGCTAATATTTGTAAGACACAGAGAACAGTTTCCACTAAAGTGAGCTCTATAAGAGCATGTGTCAAAAAAAGTACATTCACTTAACACTGACTTATTACTACTACTTCTTAGGGAACTATAGCAATGCCAAAATATGTAAGACATGGTCCTTGTCCTAAGGAGTTTGTGACTTCACAGACAAAAAACTGAAATGGTATACAAGTCTAAAATAACTGCTTTAAAAGATCTCAGCAGAGACACAAAGACGACTGAAGGATAAGTGCTGGATCACAGGTCTTCTAGGGTGACAATATAAAAGGCGTTCTGGTTTAGTCTGTGGTGTAGAAAAACAGGTTTCTCTTAATGGCTGGCTGTTCCCCATTGCCCTAGAAGTTGGGATTAAAACTAAGTGGACCGATGTTATCTTATGAGCATTTACACCTGGTGAGGAAGAGTTTCCTGGCAGAAGTAATTGACACATGTAAGAATGTGTGACATTTGTGGAGAGGTCTTAAGTGTGGCCAGCCTAAAGATGTGGAGGTTACCTCTAGAAGTCCTGCTCAACTGGCAATGTAGCAAAAAAAAAATTGCATGAAAATTCATTTCCATACAATACCTGTGAATGTGATATTATCAGTTAACTTATGGTCTCAACATTATCAATTATAAAAATTGGAGCAGAGTAGAGGTTTTGGTATTTTCAACTTCAGAGGTATTTTCTTGACTATCAGGTAGTATTTTAATGTAATTATACACTTTTAAAAAATGAACATTTAAGTAATATATACTTGGAAAATATCATCCTTTTTTAAAAATCTGTATTGACTGGGACTGTGCGAGCAGAAATGAAACCAGACCAGTTACTACCAGAGAAGAATTACAGCTGCTGACTCCAGTCTAGATGAATGAATGGTTCTGTCACTTTTCATGGACATAAAGAGATTTACCATCTGTTCCTCCAGAATACTTGGGGGGGACCTTCCAAAACTGGACTGGACTTATAAAAAATTGTGTACTTATTCTTGCAAGCTTAAACTTCAGTTATTTTCAAAACACTCACCGTTTGATGCAATATACCTGTCTAATAAGACTCTTTTGACACTGCTCAAAACAGTTTTGTAACTTGTCAATTTTTTTGTTTCACCTCTTTCACATCAGCAAAAATGCTCCCCTTTGAGTACTTTTTCATCTGGGGAAACAAAAAAAGGTTCTTCAGGACAAGATCAGGTCAACTGGGAGAGTGGGGGTATGGGGGTCATGATGTCTTTGGTCCAAAACCGCTGAATAGTCAGCACGGGGTGGACAGGGGCATTGTCATGGTGGAAGAACCGGTCACCTGTTCACATCTCGGGATGTTTCTTCTGCAAATTGTGATGCAACCTTCTAAAAACTTCCAGATAAAAACTTTGGCTGGCCATTTGATCCAGGAACAAATTCTGAGTACACTGCAAGGAGACTTCCCTTCAGAAAATAATTCTGGGTTGTTTTTTTGGGGGGTCCCCCCTTGTACATTTTAATTTTTTTTTAAGCAACAGTAAAAAGTTTCTAGGATAAAATTTTATATTGGCAGATTTTATGCAGAGAAGAAAGGAGGAAAGAAGTCTTAAAGAGGAGCAGAGAGAAAAATTTAGACCAAAATACAACAGAAAAATACCACCAGTATAATTGATTTCTACTGGAGTAAAGAGGAGGCTAAATAAATAAGTCAACCAAAATCTAACAGCAGTCAAACAAATTGCAACTGGGAAATTAAAATAAAAAGACGGTAAAATAAATAAGGAAAATGTAAAAAGAAAGAAGGAGAAAGACAAAAATATTTGGAAGATGTGTTTTTAATGAAAATGAAAATTTCGGAAATAGCTCCCTTTTCGGAAATACCAATAATCACTGAGAGATGACAGCAGGGGAGGGATAAAAATGCAGGAACATCTGGATCCTGCTTGGAACAGGACTCAATTCTCTAAGGCAGAAATAGAGTGCCAACGATATTTTCATGATGAACCTGAATACTGGATTTGTTCTCCCCGGGAAGCCTGGTGCCTATTCTGGCATGCTGAGGAGCTGAACTTTCAACTGTCTTATAGCAAATTAACTCGGTGTGCCCTTTGACACACTAGGGGTTTATTACTGAGGCCACCCGGCACTAGGTACGTTCTTCTTGGTTGCCTCTCCCACAACCTTGGTACTGACAAAGCAGGGTCCAGGTAGCACCGGCCAGGTGGGTTTTTGTTATCACCCTAGGGAGATGAGCATTCCAGTCATCTTGCAGCCCCGCCCAATTGTGCTCCTCAGTGTCAAACAAAAAGCCCTTTAAATCTTGAAGTCGCTGAGAAATCTAGAACAGTGCCAGTTGGAAACTTTTTAGGGTTGTTATTCTATTTTCAAAAATTGGAATTGTTTGACTGAGAAGGTAGAATTTGAGGGTGAGATGTTTAGTGTGACCTATCCTGACATGCTGAATTATTGGAAGCTAAGGCTGGGAGTTGAAAGTTGTGATGAGTCAGAAATTGAAAATTATATCATATCATATATCATATCATATCATATTACATATATTCACCCAGGCTGTCTCTGTCACCCAGTGCAGAGGCACAATCACAGCTCACCTCAGTGTTGACCTCCTGGACTCAGTTGATCTTTCTACCTCAGCCTCCTGAGTGTCTGGGGCTACAGGAGTGTGCTACCATGCTCATCTAATTTAAACATTTTTTTTGATAGAGATGAGGTCTCACTATTCTAGACTGGTCTCTAACTTCTGGGCTCAAGCAATCCTCTCACCTAGGCGTCTCAAAGTGCTGGAATTACAGGCATGAGCCGCTGCACCCAGCCTGGACTATCTGTTTTTGAGGGCAGGTTTTAAAGATCTCATTTTGTAATGTCCAAAGTGTAATTCCACATTTTCTTGGACCCTGTTTCTGAAACTGAATGTTTTTATACCCCCCCCCCCATTTATATCTTGAATCCCCAACCTCCCATGTGACTGTATTTGGAGATAGGGCTTTTCAAAGGCAATTAAAGTTAAATGAGGTCATAAGAATAGGATCCTAATCTAATAGGAGTGGTGGCCTTATAAAGAAGAGGGAAAAGCCGGGCTCCGTGGCTCAGCCTGTCATCCCGCGCCTTGGGAGGCTGAGGTGAGTGGATCGCCTGAGCCCGCGGGTTCGAGACCTGCCTGGGCAACTTGGGGAGACCTCATCTCTACAATCAACCAAAAATTAGCCAGGCGTGGTAGCATGTGCCTGTAGTTCCAGCTATTCAGAAGGCTGAGGCAGAAAGATCGCCGGAGCCCAGCAGGTCGAGGCTGCGGTGGCCGGGAGCGGCCGCTGCCCTCCAGTCTGGGCGACAGAGTGAGACTCCAACTCAAAAAAAAAAGAAGAGGGAAAGAGAACAGTCTCTTTTCTTCTCCCTTCTCCTTCCCTCCCCTCCTTCCCTAGCCTTCCCTTCCTTTCTTTTCTCTCTCTGCCACGTAAAGGCAGAGCAAGAAGGTGACAGTCTGCAAGGTGGGAAGAGCGTCCCCACTCTAGAACGTGACTGTGCTGGCATCCTGATCTCAGATTTCTAGTCTCTAGAAGACTGTGGGGAAATAAATTTCTGATTTTTAAACCACACAGTCGGTGATATATTATTAGTTCCAAATTGTAGCCCTGAAACATGCTCACTGTGTGGCATTTGGCAAGTTGCTTAATCTCTTTGAGTTTCAGTTCTTGCATCCATAAAGTAAGTGAGAATAATAGTAATTCCTTTGTAAGAGGCTTAAGAATGAAATAAACGTATGCATTTAGCACAGTGGCTGATACATAGTAAGCTATTAACAATTGATAATTATCTTTTGTATTATTATTATTTAAAGGGTATCATAAATGCCTTTCCCATCAAAAAAATCTAAAATCCTACTTTTTAAATAAAATTTTAATAAAATTCTGTTTTAACAAATGCAAAAAGCCCAAAAAGAAAAAGTCCTGACTTGTATGTTTAAGAAACTGTATTTTGCTTTCTGACTTATTTATTCAATAAACATTTATTGAGTCCTGCTAGATGCTTTTAGAAATGGAAACTGATTATGATAATCTTATAGTCCCTGACTGACACCTATAAAACTTCTTCTTTTGGGGGAGAAGGTCTCACTCTGCTCCCCATGCTGGAGTACGGTGGCATAACCATGGCTCATTACGACCTTGACTGCCTGGGCTCAGGCAATCCTTCCACCTCAGCCTTCTGAGCAGCTGGGATTACAGGTGTGCACCACCATGCCCAGCTAATTTTTTGATATTTTCATTTTGGAGAGATGAGGTCTTGCTATGTTGCCCAGGCCAGTCCTGAACTCCTGGCCTCAAGCAATCTCCCAGTCTCAGCCTCCCAAAGTGCTGGGAGTATAGGCCTGAGCGACTGTGCTTGGCCCACCAACAAAAATTCTAAAGATACACAACGTCACGTAAGTTTAAGCGCCAACAGGAATGGCACTAATACAAAGGAGTGAAGAAGCCCAGAGAAGAGGGAGCTGGTGGGAGACTTGAGTTCTGGGGAATGCCTCCCAACAGGGGCGAGGCAGCATCTGAAGGTCCTGGGGTGAACAGGAGGAGGACACAGGAGGAAAAGAGAGCCCTGGCCCTAGAGGACCGGGCCTGGTGTGGGCCTGGTATGAAGTGTTTAGCAAGGACATGGTGGTTGAAGTGGTGCATCAAGAAACTGCATCTGGGACTTGCTTCAAGATGAATTGGGGAAGATGAGGAGAGGAAAGAGATACGATTTACTAGTAACTCCAGCAGGCACATGCTGTCCCTCTGCAGGTGGGACGACTGATGGATACTCAGAGGTCCCTGTGAGGTACAGGAAGCAGGACCTTTTGTTGTAAGGTCATCCTTGGGGGCAAAGGGGAAAAGGATGGCGGTGGGCGTCAGGGTGGTCTTAGGCCAAACACGTAGGGGTTGGTGTGGTTGGATATCAGAAGCAAAGGAGAAGAAGGGGCCGAAGGTGATGAGCTCACGTCTAGTCTGGGATTCTGGGGAATGTGGTGGTGCTGAGAGAGACCAGAAGAGTGGAAAATAAAGCTGTTTTGAGGAGGGAAGATCATTCGGTCTTGGTTTTGTGGCATCTGCGTTTTTTTGGAAAGAACCAGGAAACTGTGAGCTAATAAGCTATTCATGTATTGATTTTAAGAGGCAATTCCTTAAGTTCCCTTTCAATCTTTCTTACTGTCTCTTGACTTTTTCCCTTTTCTATCTTCCTTAATTTTTCATGACCACGATTGCATTATTTATGAGCTACAAAAACAAGTGAGTCTATTTTTATTTCTTTCTGAACACACTCTTCTCTTCATATTAAAGTTGTTAGCAGCAGAAGTCATTGTGGTTTTCTAAGACTCAAAATCATTCCTCAGCAAAAATTTTAGAAACCCTTGTTAAATAAATATGGATAGTTTTCTCTCCAGTCAATATTCTCCAAGATGTTCCTACTATACATAGACGGAGTTAGCTACTGAGCATGTAAACATTAAATTTGTCAAGAATGCCATTCTCCAATCCATTTTTAAACTACTCAGTGTCATCTTTTCTTGTACGTCTTACTGTTCCTTGTGTTAAAGGTCATTGCTTATCTGTGAATGATGCCATGCTAGCTTCTGCACTACCCACTTCGGTGGACACTCAGCCCCTGGTCAGAAATACTGAATCACTTTAGAAGTTACACACAACTAATTACATATATGTGAAAAGATGAAGAAGCACTTAAAGGTGTGGAGGTAGAATTTGGCATTAGAAAGTGGAGAATTTAGCTGGGCTTGGTGGCTCAGCCTGTAATCTCGCGCCTTTGGGAGGTTGAGGTGAGAGGACTGCCTGAGCCCGCGGGTTCGAGACCCGCCTGGGCAGGTGAGACCTCATCTCTACAATAAATCAAAAAATTAACCGGGCGTGGTAGCGTGCGCCTGTAATTCCAGCTACTCAGAAGGCTGAGGCGGAAGGATCGCCGGAGCCCAGCAGGTCGAGGCTGCAGTGGCCGGGAGCGGCCGCTGCACTCCAGTCTGGGCGACGGAGTGAGACTCCAACTCAAAAAAAAAAAAAAAAAAAGAAAGCGGAGAATTTAGAAGCAAATTTGTCTGTTAAGAAAGAACAACGAGGAATTAAGTACCGCACGGTATTCTCATGTTTCTCATGCTGGAAGAAAAACAGCTTGTTTAGTTTTCTAATCTATTATTGAAAAAATGGGGGCTAAGGACAGACGAAATCATTCCCTCTGTGGGGCAAAGTCCCATGGTCAGTCTGTTTTTGCGTCACAGGCCAGTGCTGTTCTTTTGCGTATGTGTCTTTTCAGGTATTTCCTCTCCTCCTTGTGTCTGTGGCGTTTCCCCAGTTGCCCGTCGTCTGCTTCATTCCTGTTCCCCAGGTGTGTGCAACAACATTCCTCCTTCATGCCATCTGATCCCTCTGATTCATCAAGTGCTCAAGATCTTCTGCAGCGGCCCCTCCTTTTCACAGTGTGAGTCAGCCTCTCTGACTCTGGATTACCGTCTAATTCGATCTAGTCAGTTCTGAAGCTATTGGGTAATATTAGACCCATCTCCGGCCCCATGGAATTGCATTTAATATCTCTCCTCTGTTTTCGACCATGCCAAAAGTCAATGTGTAATAAAGACGAATAAATCATTTTTCCAACTGTAATAAGATCATTGCATTTTAATTATTGAGCCAGAAAAATCTATCCTCAGAGCAGATGTTGGACCCAGGTCATTTGGGAGAACACCAGGCAAGTTCACCAATATAGGATGACCGAAAAACAATCTGTGAGAAAAGATCCTTTCTCGGGACTTTAAGCAAAAATGTTGCAATTAAAAGGTAGCAATACTATTATTTGTGTATTTACTTATTCCTTAATATTTAGGGAGTTTTACAATTTTCAGATAAAATTAGAATTACGGGAATTTTTTTTTTATCTAAGTTCTTTTTTTGCCATTGTTGTCCTCAGTAATCTTCAAGTTTTGATTCTTAGATGTATGCAATTATACATGGGCTCACTTCCAACCCTGAATTACTCAGCCATGAAACTAAGTAAGAAACTGATTGTGGAATAAAGGAAAACTTTTTTTCTCATGGTATAGATAGGATAAACCCTTATAAATACTTAAAGCTGTGTACAGCCAAGTTCATTTTTATTGCTCTGATTAATAAAACAGAGTGCTAGAAATACACACCAAACCAATTCATCAGTGTCTAGAACCCAGAAAATAAGTTATTTTTTAAAAGTAATACTATTCTTAGGTATCTAGATTTTTTCCTCTATATTCTTTAGCAAGTAACTTTATTCTGATGCTACTGTGGTAATTTTATAGTTGTCCCATATACAAAGTTGATAAACACTTTAGTGATATTTAAAACATAATCTTAACATGTGTTTATTATACTTGAAATATGTCCAAATGAAACTCAGAAAGCAATCCCATTGCTCCTTAACTATTTGTACAATAGCTCTGGACTAAATTTTAGACTGTTTTAGGAAAATTGAAACATTTCACACATACAATACTGATTCAGGATACTTTTATATGGGAAACATATGTACATGACATATTTATTAAACGGGCATTAGAAAAGAAACTTTTTGATTAGCTTCCCAAGGGATGGAAATAAGCAAAGCGTTTCTCCTTCTATGAACACATTCTTTGGTGTCTCTCTCAATCGCCCTTCCCCAGCCCTCACCACTCCCATAGCAAGTAATTCTAAATTTGTGTGGGTAAAACACACACACACACACACACACACACACACACACATACACACACGTCCTTCACTGCTGTGTTGAAAGAGCAATGAGACAAAGGGATCATGATGAAAAAGGACAAATAAGGAAAATATTAAAAGTAAGGAAGGGGTAAAATCGTCTGATAAAACAGAAATGAAGAAACAAATACAGATAGAGACAAGATAAAAAGGCATGAAGAAGGAGAGGTGAAGGTTATGAAGAAATGTTCAAAAAGAATAAAGAGAAAATGGAAATGAGATATAAGAAAATGTTGAAGAAAGAAAAAAGACAAATAAACGATGGATGTTGATTAAGGGAGGAGAATTAAGATAAAATGCAAAAGGAAAACAGAATTAAAAGACTGAAAATATCAAGCACATTAGGAGATAGAACAGATACGACTGTCGAAGAAAAAAAGATATTTGGAAAAAAATGGGGCTTAGAAGCACCAAACTCCGCAGGACAAGCTATTTTAAAAAATTAAAGGATACTACGTCTTGCAAGAGGAGTAAAAGAGTCCTTCTGGTGTAGCAGAAAAAAATTAAAATTTGCTAAGCAACAAGTCTTGGGGTGGAAGCCTTGAAATGAGCAAGTTCCATGACTCCAAGCAAGACGCTGCTGGGTGGCTCTGTTTCCTCATTTACAAAGTGGAAAAGGTAGTAGCTTTTAAAGTCCTTTCAACACCAAAATTCAGAGGAAAGCAGAATGAAATAATGAAGCAGGGAAAATTTTTAAAGTGAAGAAAATGCTTGGAGTTCACTTAAAATAATAAGTTTAAAGGCTTATTTTATTTTCTAAATGGAAGTTTAGAGGCAGTTGGAAGCACTTCGGGGTGATGTTCACAGATGCCACCTGCACACGACACGGTCAGCGTGGTGACGTGTGTAAACACACCGATTTGCCCGCATGATTTAATTCTTCTGGCACTGTTCTCTCACTCTACTATGTGTAGGCCAATCTCCAGAGAGCCACTTTCTCTTATTGGCTGTCATGCAGAGGATCGAGATAAACTCTGGGTTATTTCTAAGTTCAGAAAACGGGAGAGGGGAGTGTGGTCTGTGGAAGAAGGGCGTGTTTTCTTCACTGGGGATAAAGCCATCACAAACTGAGGGTAGGACGAGAATTGATAAGGAGCCAGGAAGAACAGAAGGGACAGCCAAGTCGAAGAGGTCATGGCTGCCCCTGGCTGCATATTTGTGAGTCTTCCAAGAACTTGACTAACTCCCCAAACCATAGGCCTCTTTTTCAATTTAAGAAAATCGCTTGATCGTTTTTCTTTATCATTATCAATGGCTTAACAATCAATTGCCCTTGAAATATGGTTTAAGCCGGACTTGGCAGGAAAAATAAACAGCAGTATGTAAGCCATTGTCTCTCTGAGCAGTAACAACAGAAAGAGATGAAACACTTTGGGTTTCTTCAGAATTGGAAGCCCAACGTCTACTCGTCATTTGGTGAAGGTGTTTCGGTTTCAGGCTTCAAGAGAGATAATTTGGGAAAACAGAAGCTTTTGACAAACACCTAAGACAGCGCATCTCTGAATAATCTTGGCAGGATTCTCCAGGAGCTGAAAAAGGTCCTTTATATTATCTCGTGGACTAAAATTTCCTCTCGTTTCATTGGCATTTTCTTTTCTTTTCTTCAGTTTTTATTTTTTTACTTATTTTTTATTTTTTTATTTTTATTTTTTATAATCAATATTTTATGATGATGTTGTGGGGGTACAGTTAAGGGTTAGGTATACAAATAGGTTTCATTCAGGCACCCTAATGATAAGAGGTGCTTCCCCATCCCCAGACAGATATTTGCTACCATTAATCCCATGCCCCTCCCCCGCCCCCATAGTTTCCCACTACTGTCAGTCATTTCCTTATAGTCTTAGGTTGGATGTTCAAGGTCCACGATATGAGTGAGAACATGTGATACTCAGACCTTTGTTTCTGTGAGAGGTCACTCAGTCTTATGGACTCTAGTTCCATCCGGCTCGCTGCGAAATTCATGATTGTGTTCTTTTTCTGGCTGCGTAGTATCCCATCGTGTATATGGACCACGTTTTTTAAATCCAGTCCTCTTGTGATGGGCAGCAGGGTTGCTTCCAGGTTCTTGCTATTGTGAACAACGCTGCCATAAACATTCGTGTGCGGGGATCTTTTTGATAGAGTGATCTGCGTTCTTCAGGGAATATTCCCCGGCGGGGGGTTGCGGGGTGGTAGGGAGGTCGATTTTGAGAGCCTTGAGGAGTGGCCACACTGCTTTGCACAGAGGTGGCCCCGTCTGCACCCGCCGACCGTGTCGAAGTGCTCCCTCTCCGCCACACCCTCCCCGGCTGCTCCTTTTCGAGGTGTGGACGACGGCCGCCGACTGGAGGGAGGTGGGAGCTGGGCGCGGGTCGGGTGGGCACCTCCCTGGCGACGAGTGGGGCTGAAGACCTCCCAGCAGCCAGCGGCCACGGGAAGACGTGTCCGCCGGCGTCGTCGTTGAAGCCACACGTTGGACCGCAGCCGAGGAAACAGA
>NW_007260132.1:16464-74998 GCF_000164805.1 Carlito syrichta | reverse complement strand
GGGCGGGTTGCTGAGGTCTGGGCTCGCTGACTGGCACCCAGCGCGGACAGAGGCTCTGAGAGGAAGCGAGCCTCGCCCGAACACGCAGTGAGGCCGAGGAAATGCGTCTGGTGGCGCAGAGGCCTGGGTCTCCCGGGGCCTTCTGAGGCCTGAGCATGGGTGTCGTTTTGGATCCAGGATGCGCCGCAGCTCATCAACACCAGAGGTGTGAATCGAGCCATTCAATCCTTCTGGCCGAGGGTTGACCTGCATAAAAATGCATCCAAGTTAGCGGTTTAAACTCTGTGCTTATCTCAGTGGAATAAAAACAGTACTGTTTACTGACTCTGAGGAATCGGCCCATTGTCTGGAAAAATAAAAAGCCCGGTGGTTCATAACTGCAATGAAAACCTGGACCCAAAAGGAAAAGGAATTTCCAAGGATTAGTTCAGAATGGGGAGGAGGTGAAAGGACAGGAAGAGGGAGCTGAGGATCACGGTGGGTTTTCAAAAAATTCAGAGTGTTTGTTAAGAAAAAAACTTTTTTTAAAAAATAAAGAATCCCGAGAGATCGTTTAATCAGTCTTTTCCCTTCACTGAATTTCGGTTTATATGTTGAACGTCTGCCTGATTTGGTCTCCTGCTCTACCTCCCGTGAGTTCTTCACCCCACAGAAGACGTGATTGCTGACCTGTGGGAGCTTGCAATCCTACTAGGAAAGCCAGGCTCGGTGGCTCAGCCTGTAATTCCACGCTTTGGGAGGCCGAGGTGAGTGAATTGCCTGAGCCTGCGGGTTCGAGACCCGCCTGGCTGGGCAACTTGGCAAGACCTCATCTCTACGATTAAAAAAAAAAAAAAAAAAATTAGCCGGGCGTGGTAGCGTGCACCTGTAGTTCCAGCTACTTGGAAGGCTGAGGCAGAAGGATCTCTGGAGCCCAGCAGGTTGAGGCTGCAGTGGCCAGAAGCATGCCACTGCACTCCAGTCTGGGCGATGGAGTGAGACTCCAACTCAAAAACAAAAAACAAACAAACAAAAAAAGCAAATCCTATATAGGAAAAATTGCCACAAAGGACAGGATATTTGCTGTGTAACTTCAGAATAATGTATCAATCTTCCTGAGCATCATTGGCAGGATGGTAAGAATCATCTCAGTACCTGCTTCATGGGGCGGTGCATGAACGTTTAACGAAATCATGCATGATATAAAGCGTTCAGCACACCAGACGTAATACTCAAAAAAACTACATGTGGTGTTGCTAGCATTGTAATTATTATGCTGTACGACAAGTCTTTATTTTTTTTACTTCTTCAGCCTGAAAGTGCAAGTCACAACAACAGAAATATGGGAACTGTTCACTTAGGGGATCTCAAAAATGTTGGACCCCTTAGATCCAGCAAATTCTCACTTTCCTCATAAACTTCCTTGGTTTACTTGAATACTGGCCTCCTTGCGGCTTTCAGCAGATCTAGCCACTCTCTTTACGTGGGTTTTCAGGTTCTCCCTCTAGGGGGTGAGTCAATTTGCTTAGAGCAGGAGCACCCATCCACCCACTCTTAGGAAGCTCTGCTCCCTTCTCCAGCAATAGGGACCAGATACACATACATGTTCAAGTGTAAAATTGTTTATTCGCACACGGAAAGGATTAGCATCACCTACTTTTCGTGGTATTTTGTTATTTTAGTACTAAACATTAAATGAATTTCTTGCCTTATCTGTGCAAACTTCCTGGGGAAAATACAACCCTAAATGAGCTTCGAATTTAGTCTGACTATTCGTGGCCTAAAAGTCTGTAAAAGCAAGGAAGCCAAGGGGATCCAGGAGAAAATAAACATAGAGGGTGATATCAGGGCCCTGTGAGGCCCACCATGGAGATCCCAACTCGGGGGTCTTCAGTGAGGCTTAGAGTCTTAATGTGTGTGTTTGCCAAGATCTCAGGTGATGCCCAGGGAACCTTGGGAGGCACTGGAAGAGAGCAGTCAAGATGGGGAAGGAGACCAAAAACTGGTCCAGGACTTTGAAGACAAGAGCCAGGAATTTTAATTTGGTACAATGGGCAATGGGGAAAACACTTAATTAGAACCAGAAGGGTCATGAAATTCATTCACTGTCATACTTTCTGCTTGTCAACTCACTTGGTGGGCAGAAGAAGGCTGTTTAAAAATATTTCATAGAAATACAAAACCAAAAAATAAGATAATCAGTTTGCAATGTTAAATTTTCAAACACTGAAAAGTTATGGTATTCAATGCTGGCGAAGTTAACATTTTAATATAACAGTTACAATACAAATTCATACGACACTTTTGGAAAGCGATTTATTAATACATGATATTTCATAATCATTGAGATCTTGTGCTCTTTGACCAAGTAATTCCACTTTCAGCAATCCAATCCAAAACATAAAACAAGCCATACAGTGAAAGATTCATCATAGCACTGTTTATAATAGTAAAAGGTTATGCAATCTTTAATATGTTAAATATGTAGACATAGAGAAACACTCAATATGTAACATTAAGTGCAAAAAGCAGGATCTAAGCCTCAATGTACACAACCATCTGAAAGTATTTTTAGAAAACAAAAAGGCCAGAAAAATATTACAATTATAAGCATTATATTTAGAGAGGAGGATTTGATTTTTCTTTATTTTCTCTTTTCTCTAAACTTTAGGCTATAAGATTACCTCACTTCCTGAATTAAAATAAAATAAAAATGTATGTTTGATAATTAGCTTATATAACAACTCATTTAAAATCTGTAAATTCAATTTATATTCTAAAACATCTATAAACCAGTGCCATACTTTTTATGATTTCTTGATCATGGAACTCAACTGGAAATAAAAATAAAATTAGAGAAATGTGAAAACTTTGATAACTTTGCTATGGAGACAAATTAGCACAGAGAAATAAACTCTATTTTGGTTCTATTTGGATCTAAGTTTTCTCCTTAAAAAAACTTAATATTAATAGTTTGAATGAAGACATTGAGTTCTTTCTGAGAGGGTGGGTATTTCAGCTATATTCATAAGCTTTCTTCCTTGGATCTGGAGCTTATTACATTCCTGGTGCTTTTGTGCTTTTTACTTTCTTTCTTGTATTTTTATTAAAAATTTTTAGAAAAAAATTTGAACATGCAGAAAAATTAAATAACTATGCAATGAACCCTACGCACCCACCATGTGGGTCCTAACATTTTAAATTTCTCGCTGTTACTCCAACTCTTTAGCCTATTAGAAGAAATATATATTTCATCAATAACATAGTGTGTTTTTACTATCAATGTGGTGGAAATGAAATACTAGGTTCTTGCAACTTTACCACTAGGACTAAGATATCCAGAAAATACTTGTCAAGTGGAGAAAAGAGATGCAGCTTTGTCCGAGTCACCATCTTAGAAGCAAACTTTTCCTTGGAAGTTTCCTCAAAAAGCCAACCTTTCTCTTCCTTATCACCTCTATTTATGGAACCCAGCACTCTCTCCAGTACAGCATTTGCCTTATGGAATTTTGTGGTTAATATTTTGTTAGAAAGCTATTTTACCTTCAGTATACAATTTCTGTGGAACTACATACAATATTTTTAAAGTATTTTCTTCCCATGGAGGGCACATCTCTTAAATTACCACGTATAAACAAGGAGGAAAATAATTCCGTTTTAAAAATTGGATGTATGTGAATGTTTTCAAGAGTTCATGCTATTTATGAAGAATTTCTTTAAAGTGATATTTGTCAGAAAATGCGAATAATGGGTGAAGCAGTCTTTGATAGTGGAAGGAATACACACTTCAATATCCACCAGACCCACGTTCAGAGTCCCATTCTGCCACTATCTAGCTGTGTGAACCTGGAAAAGTTACCTCTCTTCTCTGGACCTGCCTTAACTTGAGTTAATAAAACCTACATTGTAATCTTGTGCAAAGAGAAGTGCTTAGCACAATATCTTGCACATAATAGGTGTTCATAAAAGTCCACATCTTATTCTAATTATATAGTGAAAAATGCTCAACAAGCACTTTCTCTAATTGTCCTCTTGATGAAAAATTTCAACTTGGGTGGAGGGCGGGCGGAGAAGATGGAGGCCGAGCCAGTTGGACTACGTGAGTCCCGGTGTGAGTGAATGAGTGTGTGGAAGATTGGTGTACGTGTTGGTGAGTGAGTGGGTGTGTGAGTGGCTGTCTGAATGAGGGCTGGGGAGCCAGTGGCCAGGGCTCTCCTGGTGCAGCAACTGGTGCTGCAGCTGTCGGGCTTGGACCCTAGCGATTCCCAGGATGCAGAAGCTGAGCACTATTTTTTTTTTTAAATCAACAAAACCCTTCCTGGGAAGAAAATGCTGGGTGAGACTGACTCAGTGGGGACTTGTGAGCAAGTGGTCAGGGCCCTGGTGAAACAGCTGGTGTGGCAACATCTCTGTTTGGTCCCTGGTTCTTCCCAGGTTGCAGAAGTCAGGCGCCATTTGTTTCATAAACCGACAAAAGTTTTCCTGTGAAGAATTGGCAGGGAGAGACTACCGCCCAGTCTCCACCTGCCTCACCACCACAGCAGAAGAGACTGCCAGCTCCAGGCTTTGCCTCACCACTTCCGCACCTGGCTGGGCACTGGCCGTGGGGGCTGCGGAGGGGGTCCAGAGGCTGAGTCCCACTAAAGAGGGCAAGAGAGGTACCCTGCCACCATCTTGAAGGCAGGGCAGGACAGTGCTCCCACTTGCTCACCACGGAGCAACAGACCCAATCTCTGGAATGGGCAGATCAACTCTTCGGGGATTGACCGTGACCAAGAGGGAAGATCCTGAGAGCACAAACTTCGGAGGGATCTGATGAGTGCTGAGTCCCAAATGCCCCACCCCCTACCCTGATCCAGCTGTAGGGCAAAGGGTGTGGCCAGAAAAGGACGAGGAAGAACTCCAAAGAGATCAGTGATGAGTCCAGGGCTGACCCAACACCCCCCCCCCCCAGCAGTCCTCTGAATGTCAGACCCACACGGCTGGACCACAACTGAAAGGGACAGACTCAGGCAGAGCCTGAGCATCAAATGCAATAGGAGAACTCCATTCCAGGATAGGCCTGGCTGGGGCCTCCCCACAATGACATACCTGGGGAAGAGACAATCCCACTCCTTCCGACCAGAGGAGATCTCCCTGACCATACAAGAGTGGGAGAGGAGGACTGCAGCCTCACCCACCTCCAATGCCCCTCCTCTTCCCTGCTTTGGACACTGAGGAGAGAGTGAAAGAGGTGGCTCTGCAGGAGAGACCTGGTTAGAGGAACAATTACAGAGCCTGCCACAGAGGGCATGTTTTAAAAGAATTTTTAAATTTAAAATTTTTTTTGCCTGTTTGTTAGTTCATCTATTTAAAAAATCTTTTTCCTTTGCGCATGAATGTGTATGTGGGGGTTTGATCTGCATACCCCCAATTTTTTTTTGCTTTGCTTTTCTGTTTCTTTCTTCTTTTGTTTGTTGTTTTTTGTTTATGTGTATATGTGAATGACTGAGTGTTCATCTTTCAATTTTGTTGTTGTTGGTTTATTTTTTCTCTTTTGTTCTTTTTTAAAAATTTTTTTATAGTTTAAGGTATGTGTCAATATATGTGTGAATGTTCAGTCTGAATTCCTTTTTTATTTCCCCCTGGTCTTTCTGTTTCTCTTCTCCATTCACTTTGTGCTAGGCATGTGTGTGTGTGTGTGTGTGTTCAGTTTTCTTTGTTTTCTATTGTTTGTTTTGTTTCACTTTGTTGTTATTCCATTTTGTTTTGGAGAGTGTGTGTATGTCTGTGTGTGTGTGTGTTCAATTGTTTTTTACATTGGTTTCTGCATTGCATCATCATATAGAATGGTGGTGGGGAGTGGGTCTCAGGGAACACATACCACAATCAGTGAACATTGTAATTTAAAAGTAGTTTCTGAATCCTAGTGCCCCATCCTCTACTTTATTCGACTTTCAAAAACTACAAGAGATAGCAAAGCTTTCCTCCCACCATCCTATTTCAAAATAGAACAAATCTAGAACCCTAATCAGGGAAGAAAAGAGGCCTGAGCAAACATCAGAATGGAAAGCCTCTCCCACTGACAATGAATAACAGAACTAAAATATGAATAACAGAAAACAAAAAGATCTGTTACAAATAAGGAAAAACCAAAGGAAGACCACAAGTAACTTCAAGTGTAACAAAGAGAAAATTCCTGAAAAATCAGACCTAAACAATGGAAGTCACCAATGACTGGCCCCAGAATATGACAAGGATTAGGGAATGGATGGAAAGAGTGAGTAAAACTCAAGAAAGACAAGATGCAACACTGAAAGAACCTGAAACAAAGATTTTGGCGAGAAAAAAATTCATCCAGGAAATAAATAGCAAGATGACTAGCATGGAAGGCAGAACTAACCTAACTGAAGAAAGAATCTCAGAACTTGAAGATCAGAACATGGAATTTACCAAATCTGTAAAAAACAGAAAGAAGACTCAGAAAGAAAGAACACAGCCTACAAGAGATGTGTGATTATATCAAGAGGCTGAACCTGCACCTGATTGGTATCCCAGGAGAAGAAAGGGAAATGGAGAACAACTTGGAGCAAGTATTCCAGAAGGTAATCCAAGAAAACTTTTCCCATCTCACCAGACATGTGGCCAACCAAGCACAAGAGATAAAGGGAAACCTCACAAGAAATCAAATGAGAAGACCAACCCCAAGACACATAGTAATTCCCCTACACAAAGTAGGCACTAAAGAAAAATTCCTAAAGGCAGCAAGAGAGAAAGATCAGTCTACCTACTGGGGAAACCCAATCAGAATAGCAGCAGACCTATTGACAGAAACACTACAAGCAAGAAGAGGCTGGAATTCCATATTCAAAGTCCTCAAAGATAAACAATTTCAACCAAGAATCTTCTGCCCAGTCAAGCTCAGCTTCATCAGTGATGGAGAATTAAAACCCTTCCCAAGTATCCAATCGCTAAGAGGTTATGCAGCTTCTAGACCAGCTCTATAGGAGACACTTAAAAAGGTATTAAGCACAGAAGAAAGAAAAAAAAGAATGTCTACACACTTCCCAAGAGAACAGCAGAGCACAGAATCAACAGAGAATACAGTGCCACAAGAATCTTGAAAACGTACACATACATCAACCCTAAAGCCAAAAGAAAACAAGCAAACAAAGAAAAAACTTTATAAGAACCTCATGACAGGGATAAATAATCACATTTCAATAATCAGCTTGAATGTGAATGGACTAAATGCACCACTGAAAAGACACAGAATGGCAAACCGGATAAGAAACTATGATACATTCAGTTTGCTGCATCCAGGAAACTCATCTCACCACAAGGGATGCATATAGACTCAAAGTTAAAGGATGGAAAATGAGTTTCCAGGCAAATGGATCAGAAAAGAAGGCAAGAGTCACAATGTTAATGCCAGACAAAACAACCTTTAAGCTGTCAAAAATTTGAAAAGACACAAAAAGACACTACATAATGATAAAATGTTCAATTCATCAACAAGAAATATCCATTCTAAACATATATACACCCAACACAGTAGCACCAGCACTTATAAGGCAACTACTAAGTAAACTAAAAGGAGGTATTGACTATAACACTGTTATAGTAGGAGACTTGAATACCCCACTGACAGCCTTAGATAGATCATCGAGGCAAAAAATCAACAAGGAGATCCAGACCCTAAACTTGACACTCAACCAAATGGACTTACGAGATACCTAGGGATTATTCCACCCAACAGCCACAGAATATACATTCTACTCATAACCACATGGAATGTACTCTAAGATCAATGACATCCTTGGTCATAAATCAAGGATAAACAAACTCCATAAGGTTGAGAAATTGCCATGCACATTCTCAGACCACAGGGAATAAAAATAAACATCAACACCAACAAAATTTCCCCAAAGCCTACAAGGACATGAACACTAAACAGTGTGATGATGAACAACTACTGCATCCACACTGAAATCAAAGCAGAAATTAAGATTCTTGGAAACAAATGAAAATGAAGAAACATCTTACCCAAACCTCCAGGATGCTATGAAAACGGTTTTAAGAGGGAAACGTATGTCTCTATGAGCACACATCAGGAAAATGGAAAGATCACAGGTGGAGAGCCTAACAAATCATCTAAAGGAGCTGGAAAGAGAAGACCACCAAAATCCCAACTTTAGCAGAAGAATCCAAATCACCAACATAAGAGCCTAAATACAGGACACAGAGGACAAAAATACCATAGAAAACGTCAACAAAACCAAAAGCTGATAATTTGAAAGAATGAACAAGATTGATGGACCCCAACCAGAATGACCAAGAAAAAGAGAGAAAACAACCCAAATAAACACAATCAGAAATACAAAAGATCAAATCACAACTGATCCTGAAGAAATACAAAACATTATCAGAGATTATTTTTCACCTATATGGAAACAAACTTGATAATCTAAATGAAACGGAGGACTTTCTGGCATCACGCAGCCTCCCCAGGTTGAAACAAGAGGACATTGAGACACTAAATAGATCAATAACAACCCAGGAAATCGACTCTGTCATATGAAAACTACCTACAAAAAGAAAAAAAGTCCTGCATGGAATGACTTTCCAGCAGAATTCTAACAAACATACAAGGAGGAGCTGATACCAATCCTACTGAAAGTATTCCAGGATACTGAGGAAGATGGAATTCTTCCTGAATCATTGTACGAAGCTAACATCACACTGATACCAAACCGGGTAAAGATCCTACAAAAAAGGAGACCTACAGGCCAATATCCCTTATGAACATAGAAGCAAAAATCCTCAACAAGATTCTAGCAAATTGGATTCAAAAACACATCTCAAAAATCATCCACCATGACCAAGTAAGCTTCATCCCCAGGATGCAGGGCTAGTTCAACATTCACAAGACTGTAAATGTAATTAAATACATCAACAGATGTAAAAACAAGAACCACATGATTATATCATTAGATACAGAAAAAGTTTTTGATACAAAAGTATTCCTTCTTGATAAAAATCCTCAAACACCTAGGTATAAAAGGATCCTACCTCAAAATAGTAAGTGCCATTTATGATAAACCCACAGCTAACATATTGCTAAATGGACAGAAACTGGAAACATTTCCCCTGAAAACTGGAACAAGACAAGGTTGCTCACTCACACCCGTCTTGCTCAACATTGTGGTGGAAGTCCTAGCTAGGGCAATTAGACAAAAGAAGAAAATCAGGGCTATTCAAATAGGAAAAGAGGAAGTCAAGTTATCCTTCTTTGCTGAAAATATGGTCCTATACCTTGAAAATCCAAGAGAATCTGTCAAAAATCTGTTGCAATGATAAAGGACTTCGGTAAAGTCTCAGGGTACAAAATAAATGTGCAAAAGACAGTTTCATTACTATACACCAACAACAAAGCAGGCAGAGACCCAAATTAAAAGCACAATCCCATTCACAATAGCCATGGAGAAAATGAAATACCTTGGCATCTTCCTAACCAGAGAAGTGAAAGACCTTTACAATGAGATGTACCAAACACTGCTCAAAGAAATCCAAGAAGACACAAACAAATGGAAAAATATTCCATGCTCATGGATGGGAAGAATCAACATTGTGAAGATGTCCATCCTAACAAAGGCAATCTACAGATTCAACACAATACCCATTAAGTTACCAACATCATTCTTCTCAGACCTGGAAATGAGAACACAGAAATGCATATGGAAACATAAACGACCATGAGTAACCAAAGCAATCCTTAGCAAAAAAACAAAGCAGGAGGTATCACACTTCCAGACTTCAAACTTTACTATGAGGCTACAGTAATCAAAACAACCTGGTAGTGGTACAAGAACAGGCATATAGACCAAGGGAACAGGATAGAGATTCTGGAAGCAAAGCCTCAATTCCTCAACCAACTCATCTTTGACAAAGCCTCCAGCAGCAACCACTGGGGAGAGGAGGACCTATTCAGTAAATGGTGCTGGGAAAACTGACTGATCACATGCAGAAGATTGAAATAGGACTCCTATCTATCACCATACACAAAAATTAACTCTAAATGGATCAAAGACCTAAATGTAAAACCTCAAACTATAAGAATCTTAGAAAACACAGGAGACACCCTTATGGAAATTGGAACTGGCAACCAATTCCTGATTAGAACCCTAAGTGCCCATGCCATAAAAATAAGATAGACAAATGGGACCTCATCAAACTGACAAGCTTCTGCAAAGCAAAAGAAACCATCAAGAGAGCATAGATACAGCCCACAGAACGGGAAAAAATATTTGCCTCCTGTATATCTGACAAAGGCCTAACATCTAGGATCTACAAGGAGATCAAATGCAGTGAAAGGAAAAAAATAGGCAGTCCCGTTAAAAAGTGGACAAAAGACATGAATAGAGACATCTCAAAAGAAGATATACGGGCAGCCAACAGACACATGAAAAAGTGCTCAGCCTCACTCGTCATCAGAAAAATGCAAATCAAAACCACACTTGAGATACCACCTAACCCCAGTAAGAATGGCCATCATTAATAAAACAAACAACAGGTGCTGACAAGGATGTGGAGAAAAAGGACCGCTTCTACACTGCTGGTGGGAATGTAAACTAATGCAACCTCTTTGGAAAACAGTGCGGCAATTTCTAAAAGAACTAGAAATTGACCTTTCGTATGACCCAGCAATTCCCCTATTGAGAATATACCTGGAGGAACTCAATCATTTTACAAAAAAGATACCTGCACATGTATGTTTGTTGCAGCTCTATTCACAGTAGCAAAAACATGGAACCAACCAAGCTGCCCATCAAAACTGGACTGGGTAAAAAAAAAGTGGTACATATACTCAATGGAATATTATGCAGCCATAGAAGGATACGCATATGGACTTCGCAGCAACTTGGATCGATTTAGAGTTGATCATCACAGAAACAAAGAACAGAGTTCTCACTCATTCAAACGGACCTTGAACAATTATCATAATGCTATAAGATCGGGATTGGCAGTAGTGGGAAACTGCAAGTGGAGGGTGGGACTGGCAGTTGAGGGAAACTGCTAGGGGAGGGAGGGGCACACCTCATTAATGAGGATACCTGTGTAATCAATGTTTGTATACCTAACCCTGAATTATACCCCACATCTTTATTTTAAAAATTCAACTTGAGAGTTACTTGACTCTCTTAAAATCTCTCTCCTCATCTATACCGAAAAAAGTCACATCTGATTAATAAGGTGTTGTGAGAGTGAAGTAAGACATTATGTTTAAATGTTCTTTGTAAATTTGTAAAGTTCCACATCCATTTAAAATTATTATTTTTATTATTACTGATGGTTCCCAACTTATGATGGTTTGACTTACAAGTTTTGACTTTATTATGATATTAAAGTGATTTAGTAGAAACTGTACTTTGAGTACCTATATAGTCATTTTGTTTTTTCCTTTCAGTATTCAATAAACTGCATGAGATATTCAACACTTTGTTATAAAATAAGCTTTTTATTAGTTGATTTTTCTCAACTGTAGGTGAAGGTAAGTGTTCTGAGTACAATTGAGTTGGGCTAAGCTAATCTTTAATGCTCAGCAACTTAGATGTATTGAATGCATTTTCAACTTTTGATGGGTTTATTAGGACATTACACCATTACAAGTCGAGGAGCATCTGTATAATGAGATGACTGCCACCTTGCAAACTGCAAGTGATCCTATCAAGGACAACAGTATCATCGTCACTAAACCCAATGGTTACTTTGCAGTTATCATCTTGTGTGATCCCTCTGCTAATGAGCTCTCTTGGCTTCTTGAAACATGCTCTTCCTTGTGCTCCAGGTCCCTCTTCTATTCTTATTTTCCTCTTGTCTCTTTGGATGCTCCTTCTCAGTCCATCTGTGACTTCCTTTCTCCGGAAGCTCCTCCAGACATGGGGGTTGCTTGAGATGCTGTCTTATCTTCTAACTCTACTTGTTCTGCTTAGATGAGTCCACTCACACCTTAGGTTTCCACTACCTCCCTGACACTAATGGCCTCGTGCCTTATCTCCAGCCCCGATCCCTCCTGAGCTTCTGAGTCAAACATCCAACCACTGTTGGTATGTTCCACCTAAACATCCTACAGACACCTCAAACCTAGGGTGCTCGAACACAAACCATCATCTGCCACATTCCCACACCATTTGGGCTTCAAGAAAGACACCATCGTTCGTCAAGTTGCCCAAGACAGAAAGTTCAGAATGGTTCTTAAATTCTCCTTTTCCCTTATCTCTCACATCCACATAGTCATCAAGGTGTGCCAATTCTTCCTCTGAAATAATTCTCCAAGTCCAAGTCCGCTGCTCTTTATTCCAGCGTCCACTAATCTAATGCAAGCCACGGATACCTCTCACCCTGATTCCAGTTACTGACTTCTAACTGCTCCTCTTTCTAAAGGTTCTCCTTACTGATAGCCAGAATAATATCTTCTGAAGTGAAAAATTTTGACATCTCTTATTCCTCACCAAAATCCTTTGAGGACTTCCCACGGAGTCAGAAGTACAAGATGCTTGGTGACGGGTGGCTTCCACTGACCTCTGGCCTCTTTCTCCAGCCACCTCTCTGTTCTGGGCATGCTGCTTCCTGTGCTCTGTTATCGTAGGACTTTACCCATGCTCTTCACTTGGGTTGCCTTATTGGCTCCATCCCGCCGTCCTCTCCCTCAACAGACGCGCAGAAGTCCATCCCAGTTAGTTACCCATCTCTTAGCTTCCATAGTTAAAAATCACTTCCTCCAAGAAGCCCTTCTCCAAGGGCGAATGTGCTCTTGCTCTTTGTTTTCACAGAAAATTGCCCTTCCCCAATTTGAGATTGATCACCTTGTACTCTAGCTATTTTGCCTGTTATGCACCCTAAACTGTAAACTCCTTTTTTTTTTTTTTTTTTTTTGAGTTGGAGTCTCACTCGGTCGCCCAGACTGGAGGGCAGCGGCCACTCCCGACCACCGCAGCCTCGACCTGCAGGGCTCCGGCGATCCTTCCGCCTCAGCCTTCCGAGTAGCTGGAACTACAGGCGCGTGCTACCACGCCCGGCTGATTTTTTGATTTATTGTAGAGATGAGGGCTCGCCAACTTGCCCAGGCGGGTCTCGAACCCGCAGGCTCAGGCAATCCACTCACCTCAGCCTCCCAAAGGTGGGGGATGACAGGCTGAGCCACCGAGCCCGGCTTGTAAACTCCTTTTTAAAGGGGACCCTTTGTCCAGCCCTGTCCCTTACTGTATCTTTAAGCCCTGATGACAAAAACGGATCCTTTTTGTGTTTTGTTATCCAAACTTGCTTTTTGGACTATTCCTTTATTATTATTATTATAAAGATGTGGAGCACAATTCAGGGTTAGGTATACAAGTGTCGATTATGTGGGTACCCTTGCTTTTGAGGTGTGCTCCTCCCTCCCCTGGCCGTTTCCCGCAACTGCCAGTCCCAGCCCTGCTCCCCTGACATGGGCGATTCTTAATACTCGTGTTGTTTTAGATCCATCTTCGGTAGATGCAACGCTACTTACAAAGTTACAAGAAAATAGGCACTGTTTTTTTTTTTATTATTTATTTATTTTTATGTAAATTTTTTAAAATTATGAAGATGGGGGTACAATTCAGGGTTAGGTAGACAAACATTGATTATGCAGGTGCCCAACTGGCACTCCCACCCTTTCCCTGACGGTGTCCCACTACTGCCAGTCGCTTTCTCATAGTTTTATAATTGTTCAAGTTTCAAAAATATGGAATCTTTTAAAGCAAAGGTTGATGAGCTTTTTCCGAAAAGGGCCAGAGAGTAAATATTTTAGGCTTTGTGTGCAACAACAGCCTCGATTGCAATTACTTAACTCTGTCACTATAGCAAGAAAGCAGTCTCAGATAGTACGAATAACAGTAAACAAATGAACGTGGCTGTGTTCCAGGAATACTGCATTTACAAAAACAGGTGGCGGGCTAGATTTGGCCCACGGGCTATGGTTTTCCAATCCTTGTCATAGAAAAATATGGAAACATTTTGATTAGTAATGTACTATCATCCTTTGAAATGTTTGTGTAGAAAAGGCCATTGTATATAAGTAGGGAATTCGGTGCTATCAAGAGAAGCGTGTGTATCTTTTAAATTAAGATGTTGATAGTACTAAAGGTAGAGAAGCAAGAACTCATTAAGGAAAGATCCTAGTGGCTGGCAGACATTAAATAACTTTACAAGCACAATTATCAAATGCTGTCATTCATCTCTAGGGATAAGAATAGTTACACTGTGCAGCAGGCTGTAATGTGTGAACTGAATATGGTAGTGCCATATAAATAATATGGCAGAGATCTAATCTGGAAAAAAGAGGTGTGAATCAAAGGGGCTCCCGCCCCCAGACGGGAAAGGCAGCAGATGCCTTCGGCTGTCACTTAGCACAGCAGTGGATTAACACACACTTCTCTTGTTCCACTTGGCTGTTGCCTCCTAAATGAGAATAACACGCCCTTTACATCAGAAGCGAAGTGCCAAGATATTGAGAACTTCTTTTATGACATCAATCCTAGGCTCATGGTCTCCATTATTCAGCCTTTTATTGTTCCTTGCAAAGAGATTTTATCCAGAGTACACGACCTATAAATGCAAGGGCATGCGGCCTTCGGCTTGGAAAAGTTACACACAACATGTCCTAATTGACTTGGATCCTTGAGACTGTCCACATTAGCAGCCAATTAACATAAAAAAAGAAGAAGAAAGAAAATTACCTCTGGCTCAGAAAAAAAACACAAAACTGAGTCTACACTTTATGTTCAGTCTAAAATCAAGAACGCACTTTTAACCTTTCACCTTCTGACTCTACTCTGTAAGGGCCAGGTCGGTCTCCAAATAGGACCATTTCCAAGCGACTGGTATTTTTTATTGGTTTTCGGTATACGATATTGAAGCACTTTATTGTCCAAAAGTAATTATATTTATTTAAGACTGTTACTAGAGGAGGGAAAATAAATATCCAGTGGGCCTTTATAAAGTTTTAATATAACTTTCTGTAAAATATTAAAAAGCATACTTATCTCCACTTTTCATATTTTTTTTGGCTCACCCGTTACATCAGAAATATTTGTTCTTTCTATGAACGTACATTAAAAGTCTTTATATGCTAAGAAAACAATAACAACAACAAAATCAGTGGTTTTTGCTTTACATGACACTATTTTCAAAGACTTAAAAAAAATTCTCTTTGTCCTTTTTTTTTTTGTTTTTGAATTGGAGTCTCACTCTGTTGCCCAGGTTGGAGGGCAGTGGCACGCTCCCGGCCACCGCAGCCTTGACCTGCTGGGCTCAGGCAATCCTTCCACTTCAGTCTTCCAAGTAGCCGGAACTACAGGCATGCGCTACCACACCCGGCTGATTTCTTGATTTATTGTAGAGATGAGGTCTCACCTAGTTGCCCAGGCTGGTCCCAAACTCCTGAGCTTGGGCAATCTTCTCTCCTCGGCCTCCCAAAGTGCTGAGATTACTGGCTTCCGCCACCACACCCGGCCTCTCTTTTTCTTTAATGACCAAATACTCTTTCTTGCTCTCCTCTGAGCATAGGCTAGACCAGACATTTTGCTTTAGTCGCCATCTTGCGTTCATAAAAGCAGACAACGTACCCTGTTTCTGAGAGCCTGTGTGGTATCCATCGTCTTACACAGTGATCTCTTCGTGTCTCAGTTGTCTGATTTATAAAATAGAAATTACAATATGCCTATGTCCGAGGACTGTAGAGAAAACGAAATGTGCTAATATATAGACTTAGACCCCTACCTGGTATGTGATAAGCACTCTGTGTATGGACCATTATTATTACAATTGCTGCTATTATTATTTTTCCCAAAGCAATCAATTATCTTATATTATTTCATGTAGAAACACATGCTTGGTGGCTTCAATAATCCTGTTCCCTCTGCCTAGAACTGATCTTTTTTTACTCTGAGTTCATGAAAATCTGTTTCATCTTGAGAAAACCTTGTTAAGCTTAAAAATCACCTCTTCTGGGAAGGCCTCCTCGATACCCTGATCCTATCCCATGTGGAGAACCTGATCTCTTCCCACTGGGCTCTTCATTTTGAGTCTGTTTCCACTAATGCCCTTATGCTACTGGATTATAACCTATTAGTTCATATTTGTGTCTGTCTTGTTGAAGTGAGGGAATATGTCTTATTCATTTCTGCATCCCTTTTGCCCAGTACCGTGGCTGCCCAATTCCTAGTGGGTTTTCAATTAACGCTTGTGGAGTGAAAGTATTCCTCAAGCAGCACAATGTTCCTAGGAATAAAACAGAAGCAAATTAGAGGCCTTGTGTTTTACAAAGAATTAGGATTTCAGATTGCCTAAAATTTCTGATTGGGGCAAGGAAAGCCAGCAATTTATACAAATCTCACCCACCTCATTGAATCAGCAACGTTGATTAACCATCTTCTACATGACTAGCCCTGTTCTAGATCCTTGGAGTGCTAAACAGGAAAAATATCTTAAAAAGTCCCTCTGCTCATAGAGCATATGTTCTAGAAGGAAGGTATAAGCAACAAACAAAGTAATAAACAGCAAATATGAATGAAAACTGAATTATGAAGCGAATTTGAAAATAATAAATGTTATTAGAAAAGGAGGTGGAAAAAGCGGACTGGGCAGTGGGTTGTGAGGAAGAGGGGTGGTTTGCAAGATTCCATAAGGTGCCCAGCACCCGCCTAGGCGGGGGGGGGGTAAAATTTTAGCAAACATTTAAAAGAAATGAAGGGGCCACCTGAGCCCCAGTCCCCACCACGGCACAATATATCCGTGTCACGAATACTCATGTATACCCCCTGAATCTAAAATAAAGAAATAACCCCCCCCAAATAAAAATAAAATAAGAGAGAGAATGAGCTAAGGATATATGTGTTAGCAGAGAGTTGCGGGCAGAAGAAACAGCCAGAGCCAAGGCTGGGAGGTGAGACTATGTCTGTGCCTGGGAGCTCACGGCAGCCTGGGTGGCTGAACCAGCATGGGACGACGGGAGAAGATGAGATCAGAGAGGTGATAGGGACCAGAACTTCAGCTCAATGTCTTTTAACTTTCAGGAAAGCCAAGTTTAAGAAGGCCCAGAATGTTGTCTTGAAAAACAAAATACCCTCTGCAGACGCCGCACTGAATTAGAAAAGCCACCTAAAGCGACCAGGATTCTCTGAAAAATCTGGAAAAAGATGAAGAGACTCAGGCAGCAAGTCTAAAGGAAATACGGCAATGAAAAGAGAAATTTAATATGCTCTGCTTCTGTTATCTTTTTATTAGACCTGCAGGAAATCTTTGTTCATAGGGAACCTTATGTAGTTGCCTGCAGATGCCATTTTTGTGCTTGAGGTCTAAAGTCTTGAAAAACAGAGGGAAAAGTCAAACATATATTGGAGGCTCTTATAGTGATTTTTCAAAATTAGCCAGGCCAGGGAAAATGTCTGTGAGCCTAGAGATATTTCTGATTTGCATCACAGGCCCGTCAGTAGTTTGTACAAGGCCAGAAATGAGTAAATAATTTCTCTTTAACTTTGGAGTATATTTATGTTGTGAAGACTTAGACAACGCCAATAATATTTTGCAATGAATTATTTCAGTTATTCTTTCAACAATGCTTCTTAAGGGTCTGCTCTGTGTCAGGTGTAAGAGACACAGCAATACGGCCAGGACTAAAACAAGCAAGATTTCCTTTCTTTACTGAGTCAATCAAAGAAAGTCCAAAATATACGTCAGATGATGGAAAGAGCTATGACGAAAAATCAGGCAGTACTAAAGCAGAGGGGTTAGGAAGATAATTGTTTTAAACGAAGCAGGCGGAAAAGCCCTCTCTGGCCAAGTGACATTGGGCAGACACTTTAAGGAAGGAAGGGAGCATACAATTGGATTGGGATATCTGATTGATAAGTAACCTGGAGCCCGGCTCAGTGGCTCAGCCTGTAATCTCGCGCCTTTGGGAGGCTGAGGTGAGTGGATTGCCTGAGGCCGCGGGTTCGAGACCCGCCTGGGCAGTGAGACCTCATCTCTGCAATAAATCAAAAAATCAGCCAGGCGTGGTAGCGCATGCCTGTAATTCCGGCTAACTCGGAAGGTTGAGGCGGAAGGATCACCAGAGCCCAGCAGGTGGAGGCGGCGGTGGCCGGGAGCGGCCACTGCACTCCAGTCTGGGCGACAGAGTGAGACTCCAACTCAAAAAAAAAAAAAAAAGAAGAAAAGAAAAAGTAACCTGGGCAGAGGAATCAGCTAGTGCAAAAGGCCTGAGGTAGGAGAATACTGAAAGAATCCTTTTTAATGGTTTACTGATCACTTTCTTGTCACCCTCACCAGATCCTTGGGAAACAGAAGAGGGAAGCATTGTTTCCTCCTTTTGCCCATGAAGAAATGGAGGGAGCAGCAGAGGTGTGGTCAAGAAACACTAGGAAGTGGTACTGTAAAATATATTCTGCAGTAATCTTCCTAACTCCTCGGCTTTGGTACTGCCTTATTTTTTTCCATAGCTCCGACATATATTTTGGACATTCATTGATAGACTCACTAAGCAAAGGGAATCTTGCCTGTTTTAGTCTTGGCCATATGCTTGTGTCAAGGGCCCAAGTCATTCTTAAGCTATTGTTCCGCTGTGCACTACCGCCATAGTGCCTTGACGAAGCCCGTCAGGGCCTCTCAGGAACCCTGAGGAATAAGCAAAGTTGCAGGTGATGTGTGCAGAGTGTGGCATACATGGGCCAGAACCCTGGAAGTGCTCGGCAGTCACATGCACGGAACGTTCATAATTCCTTCTGATCCAGCATGAAGGAGCCAACAGACGCAGAGGTGGCACATCTCTGCCTTCAAGGGATACTCTGTTTGAGACCCCCTTCTGAGTTTCTATTTCCTGACCTAGGATCCAACACTTCCCACCATGCCTGAGAGTGAAACACCCTCCCTTCGGGGGAAATCTGACCTCTCACCCATGAGAGTGTGGTCTCTTGCTCTGACCCCATCAAGGCATCACATCAGATCACAATATTCCAGCAGCAATCCCGTTCCCAGGCCCCGGGGAATTCGGCCTTAAATAACACCACATGTTGTACATTACCGGACAGTCCTGCTTGAGCTTTGCCTAGTCCAGCCCAGTTCCCTTTTTATAGTGGCTTTTCCTGCGTGGAGTAAAGGTTATGCCTGCACAGCCCTCCTGCAGCTTTATCAGTCTCAGTTCCCGCGACCCTGTCAGCAACTGCTCAGACAGGAACACACACGCACACACCTCCACGGATCACGCAGTTAAATGCAAGCACCCCCTCGACTTCACGGTTAAGTTTCGGTAACACTTATATGAACTATCATTATAGTTCCTCTCTCACATATGTGAGTATATACCCATGTACATATATACATATGTATACACACATACGTATATTCACATGTATAAACATGTACATGCGTACACATGAGTATGTCCTCAGTGGCTAAGCTAATGTTAATTATTGAACATTAGTTACTTAATATCTATCATACTGTCATGATTGACGTGGCAAGTAACTGGTTTGTGTGAAGAACTGTTTTAGATGATAACAAACAGCCATAAAGAGAGAACTCTTGGACAACTTGCATTTAACTAGGGAATAAGGATATCAAAAATAGCAGAAACTCCCCATGAAAGACGTTGGCAGCCTGGCTTCCCACCGTCCACTTGCTCTGGGGTTGTCTGGCTCCTTAGAATGATTTATACATTGGTTTTACAACCATGATTCCTAGAATCCCCCTGGTGAGTTTCAGCTGCCTCTTCTTTATGTCTTTTAAAGATATATATTTTAAAACACACACACACACACACACACACACACACACAAATGTTTTCTATATAAATTAAATTTTTTGTTTGGGGGACAAGTCCTACAACCTGATAACGAGAACACCAAAATATTCTCAGGTCTTGGTTCCTAACAGTAGACCAGAACACATTTATTTGTTTTTCTGATCTTTGCTTCTTTTCTATATTTATTGTGATACTGTGAATTTGACCCAAGTAATTTCGCAGTGCACAGAGACCAGTTAAAACTATTGAATATCCAGTTAGATGATGACAACTGTCCAAGTGGCAAAGGGCAAGACAGGTCTTCAGCAGACACACACTCAGCATTAATCCGACCCACACCATCCCTTTTTCCCTCCTCAGATAATCTGTTGGGACTGTTGTCCGGTGTTTAATCTAGATTCTGAACACAACCATAAAGGTGAGTGGTAGACAATAAATATCCTGAGAGCGACCAGTGCTTTGACAATCTATAACAATGTGAGATCTAAAGAGTCTAACATTTCCCTAAGTTCATTATTTGTCCATTAATAATGAAACACGTTGACCCCATAACTTTGTGTGTGTGTGCATGGGTGTGCTTCTTTAGTCAGTCTTTAGGAAGGCATTTATTGACATACAACTCATGAGAAACGTGACGATTCTGAATTTCTTCCCTCACCCATGGTACCTTTTCCTGAAATTTTAGATCCCTTTCCCCTGTTTACTGTGCTGTGAGTTTTCCTGGACATCTAGGAGGTAATGGGATGTTTTGGCAGAGATGTTTATAGTAGGCATTAGTGAACCTACTCGACTCAGTTTTACCTCCAAATCCCTGGTCATGAATGTTGAATGAAGAAAATTCCAAAATGACTAGATAAAATTTAAATGTGTCAGCTCGAAGGTGGTTAAAAGAATGAATCTGTTTAGGGGGGAAATAGGTTGATTTTTTCATGAGGACAACGCTTCGTAGGCAACAGTTTATCAGTTGGCAAAGAGAGGCACTTGTTCAATACTGGTGCTATATTCTTGCCAAGAGGAAAGGAAAAACTAAAAGATCAAGGACACAGATGAAAAACAAACACAGAAAGCTGCAAAGTTAAGAACACTGAGAGGAGGAAGCATGAGGGAACTGGGTTATATTTCAGAGTTAAAAAAAAAACACACCAAAAACCTACAATCTGTCTTGTAAATTAATTCCACACTTAATTTTTGGAATTCTTTCTTATTTTTCCTGACTTGAGCCAATATGAAGGGATTGAAATGTTATAGGGAAGTGGCAGTCAGGCATATAGTGGTAAACTAGTTTACTTTTACAATTTCCTTTCATATGTAGATTCAGCCCTGCCTTTTCCTTTGTCACTGCTTACAAAGATCTAAGCTTCCTTCCTAAGGCATCATCTTTTATTAATCAGCTTATCCACAACAGAGTCCAAGAGACTGGAGCTGGGTTCAGACAGATGTTGATAAATGTCTTAAGTTTCTTATAAACGAAATCAAGGCCAGCCATGTTTTATTAATCAGTTAACCTTCATACACACTTTGTCCTCTGTATATTGTCTCACACTTTATATGCCATCCTGTTTACACTGCTTATCCTGAGTCAACTTAAGATGGTTAGTCTTTATTTGGGAATACAGGCAGTAGGGTACATGTTTCTACATATATTTAGTGGCCAACATAAACAGTCATTTACAGATGCATATTTAGCAAAACAACGTTAGGTGTTAGTGAAGAAAAGGTTCATCATCCATTTATGAACTGTGTTTATTTTATCTACTAACCAAGATAAGAATATAAAAATGGTCAAAAGCCCTGTAGTAGAAATATTTATGAACTTATCCTTCAATATCCTTTTGTCTCTACTCAGAGAGCCAAGAACATACTGAACAAACACATCGCTTGGTTCCATCCCATATTTTCTTTTAAGGCATTCTTACCCAGGCCCCAAAAGAGTAAATACAAATGACTATCACAGTAGGTCATCTTCTGGACAGTAGCTATAGTGATGATGTTAGTTCAAACATATTATCCAAATGAGGAAATAGTTGGGGCAAGTAGAAGAAAATCTCACTCTATGGAATAAATTATGCATAGCAACAAATAGCCTTCAGGTGATTCCTCCATCAAAACCTAGGGTACAATTATTGTTAGGGGACAGCAGGGACAGGGTGAGGGTGGAGAGGTGTAGGGAGGCGCACAGCACTGCCGGAGCTGGCCAGCCGGAGGTGCACGCCGGGAACCCAGAGATCTGAGTACAGTGCAAAGAACTGCGACACACAGAGGTGAGAGAAGAAAAGATTTATTTAAGAAAAGTTCACCCCCACAGACAGAGAGTGGGTCCACACTCTAGGTGAGTGTGGTGGCATAGCCCCCCAGAGTCCTGGCTTAAATCCTTCTCCTGGAGATGTTGCACATGACTGCTGTGACTGCTGTGACTTCCTTGTCGACCACCTGTGGATGTCTTGGAGAACCTGTGACACAGAGACCCACTCATGTCTGCCCACATGATCACAGCCCCTAGAGAAGGGCGTGACAAGGATTCAATTCTCCTGCACCTTCCCAAACGACGTTCCTTAGAGCTACTGGAGGGTGCACCTCCCCTTATCTCCTATGCATTCCCAGTGGGTAGCTTTGGGGGATCCTTGGCTTCCCTATAGACAGGGCCCAATTGACTGGAAGATGGAATCCCACCTGCTCTCCCTGTGAGCGGGTCATAACTTGTGTAATGACAAGTTTCATGACTTTTAGTCCTTGCCCCATGCATGATGTCTTAGGCCTTGCAAATTCTCTTTACTCTAGGCAAGCTTCATGGCCACTATGAGATACCTCTGATACCTGGAAGTCTGTTTCTGAAAAGACAAAGTGGGCAAAGTTAATTATACCTAAAGTGTGCATTTCTCCAAAAGCAGAGCTTCTACTTTCTCATCATTGTGTCGGGATTTAAGAACAAGATGAAAACTAGCTTCCTGCTCTCGGTCTGTCCCTTCAGTTATGAGATAGAAGTAAATGGCCTGCCTGCTCCAGTTGGTGTCTTTGGCTGTTGCATTGTCCCACCTGTGGGACTCCTCTATGTGTTATCCACGTGCGCACCCCGCTCTAGCCCGTTCTGTGTTTCATCTGGTGGCAAAACTGTTTCTGACTGTACAGACGGTCTCTCAGCAGCAATTGTCTTATGTCCAGGGTTTAGAGGATCGGTCTCTACCACAAATACACAGGGTTCTGGCCTGTAGGGTTTTGTTATTTTTATTTTGGTACCCAGTTCCTATAGCTGATCGCAGGCAACCGAGCAAGAACAGGCACTGAGTGTTCCCTCTCACTCTCTCCCCTAAGCCGGTGGAATGATCTTTCTTTCATCTGCACAGTGCTGGGAAGAGTTCTGTGCTTCTTTGATTTTAGATGGAATAAGAACACATTCTGAGTTAGGAAGTATCTAAAAAACTCTGTCTCACTACTCCAATGCTTATTTCTCTTTTGCGATTGCTCCTGTTTTCTTGCTACAAAAATACGCATTACAGAACTCTCTGCCCCAGGCCTTCACTGGGCACATCAGGCAAGGACTAGTATTTTAATTAAGTGCATGCTTACGGATTGCCAACTTACAAGAGAGATGCCTCCAAAGTGGAAAGATAAAGTGGTTCTCACAGCAAAAAAATATTTCCTGAGTAAGCAAGTGATGAAAAGTCTAGAAACAAACAAACAAAAAACGCTTTCTCTTTTTTTGTATTAATACATCAATAGGTAGTGAACATTTAGAGAATGCTATACAGACCATAGGGCATTCTGCTTGCTGCTAGATTCTAGATATAAGATTGTAAGTAAGAAACAAAATAATTTCAGTAACTAACTTCTTAGAATTTTAGAAGATAGCCATTAGTCACATGATTTTAAAATCACAGCCTGCTTTGAGCCAATACACACTGTATAGTAACATGAGATAAAATATTTTTAGAATTTTGTAACACGAATTACATTTTTATGAGCAGTACATTTTAAAAATTAGGCATAATTTACATACAATGAAATACATGGCATTTATTTCCAGTTGGAAGGTTACTAAACAATTGTATTCACCTGTGCAACCACCACCCAAATTTAGAACATTCTTATCACCCCATTAAATTTCCCTATGGCTCCTTCTGCTCAATTTCCATCTCGCCTCAAGCAACCGCTTTCTGATTACTATCGCTATAGATTCATTTTGCTTGATTTGGGGCTTCATTTAATTGAAATTATATAGTAATATTACTTGTGTCTGGCCTCTTTCACTAAACATGCTGTCTGTGAGATTTATCCATGTTATAGTTGGTAAACGCATTACTTTTTGTTTTCAAAAATGTTACGAGACATGTACTGGGTCATAAAATACTGAGGAATTGGAAAGCACAGAATAATACACTTGTTAGAACTAAAAATTACCTCGAAGATTCTTCTGCTCTAAGCTTCAGCCTAGTCTGTGAATCTCCTGATGATGCGAATATTCCTTGGTGCTCTAACCTTTTTGGGAAAATCTTCAAATGGGAACCAATCATTTCGTGAGACATGAAACGAGTTCATACTCCAAGACAGATTTAGTATTACTCTTTAAATTTCCCTGTGATGAGGAATGATCCTTCATAGTGTTAGGGTGTGTGAGGGGCTATCAGGAAGAAGGGAAGGAATTTCCTCAAGCAAATATTTTGCTCAAGTTTTAGTTTCATTTCTGAGTCAGAACAGCTGCACTCCTAAGAGAAGGATGCTGTTTCAAGTTGCTTTACTCCTGTGAATTATTTGCAAGTCCTAATCATATTTCTTCAAGGATAGATTTCTGTATCTGATGCAAGAAAGACTATATAAAAATTCATTTTATATGTGTTCTAGCTTCTTCCTTATTTTACAAAGTTGCAGAAATTTACTTCAAGTCTTATATGTGTCTGAGTCACTTATCATGTTGTGCTTGGTCATTCATGTGATCAGTAAGATGCATTATGCTTTGTGTCTTTGAATAGGGCAGGAATTAAGATAGTTCTCTGCACCAATAGATCAGTCAGCTTTCTGGTTTCTTCTGTGTATGGAAATCCCCTAAGAAGGTAGCACCCTTTTATTCTGATCATCCTATTGTTTATGGTTATATTTTCATGGACTAACTTCACAGTGAACAACAGCAACACGAGTGATAATGACAGAAATAAACTAATAATAAACACGTGTCAACCAAAGTGTATCTAAACACTGATTTTAAATAGACTTAAATTTGGAAGATTTCTGAAAGACAAAGACTTTTTAAAATAATGTTGCATGTTCCCATATATATTACATCAGGATGGAGGGCATCAAATTGAGACAATTATGTCACGTGTTTCTTAAAAACAAAGGCTTTGATTCCTCCTCCTCTTCCTTTTATTCTCTCCTTCCTCCTGTTGCTTCTTCCAGGTGTTTCTTCCTTGTGATCCTTCTAGGCTTTAGTTTGGTACTCACAGTGTAAGTTCCACGTCCTGTTCTCTGCCACATCTTGACATACCAACATATTGTAGGTGCTAAGTACGATTTGTTGCCAAGCATTTACGGTGAATGACTGACAAGAGGAAGTTTGGCTTCTGTCAATTCTGTTTGTCTGCTCAGTTTGTTGCCTCCCCTGCCACAACACCACCACCGATTTATTCTAGACCCTCGCCTGGGTCTATGCAATGTGTTCTTTTTATTTTTTTGAGTCGGAGTCTCACTCGGTCGCCCAGACTGGAGTGCAGTGGCCGCTCCCGGCCACCGCAGCCTCGACCTGCCGGGCCCGGCGATCCTTCCGCCTCAGCCTTCCGAGTAGCCAGAACTACAGGTGCGTGCTGCCACGCCCGGCTGATTTTTTGATGGATTGTAGAGATGAGGTTTCGTCAAGTTGCCCAAGCAGGTCTCGAACCCGCGGGCTCAGGCCATCCACTCACCTCGGCCTCCCAAAGGTGCGGGATGACAGGCTGAGCCACCGAGCCCGGCTGCAATGTGTTCTTTTTAAACGGGTCTCCACTACCTGACTCCTCACAATGCCTCCTCCACAAGGTTCCGAACAGAGCTTTTTAAAACGCAGATCGGCCTGCCACCTTCCTGCTTTGATCATAAGACGACGCAAGAGGAAAGAGTTCCCAGAGCATACAAGGCCCCACATCAAACCCTTTTCTGCCTCTCCACCTCACCCTCATCATCATCATCTTTTTTTCCTGCTCAACGCGGCTACTCAGAGCTGCTTAGGTATATGAAAGCCCATGTTTTCGATTCTCCTCGTGCCCTGCCGGATTTTCTCCTGAGAGCCCACTGTCCTGTCTCCAGCTGGCTGATCACAGCCCATCATCCTAGACATCAGGACCTCCTGGCCCCCATCCCAAAGCGCCCTCGCCCCTCCTCTATCTTTCTTCCAACCGGTGGTTTCACCTGCATCTCCACGAACTACATGAGCACCTGCCGCTCCATCGTCTGCTGCCCTTGCCCCAGATTTTCCCGTGGAGCTAATAAAACTAGCTTCCAAATTTACTGACATCTTCCACTCCATTTTAACAGCAAATCCCCAAGATGCTTTCTTGAGTCTTTTTTTAGAAAATTGAGACAGGGTCCCGCTCCGTCACCTAGGTTGGAACGCAGTGATGTGATCCTAGTTCACTGCAGCCTAGAATCCGTGGGCTTAAGTGATCCTCCTGCCGCAGCCTCCTGCGCAGCTGGGCCTACATGCGTGTGTCACCATGCCCAGCTGATTTTCGAAAACATTTTTGTAGAGATGAGGTCTTGTTATGTTGCCCAGGCCGGTCACACTGCTCTGAAATCTTAAACTGTATCACCTGTCGTTCTCCAATCAAAATATTTCCCCTTTGGCTTCCTCACTCCCTTACTCGCGTTACATCTGCCCTTTCACCTCACCACTTCCGTCTGTCACTCTGGCCACAGTTTTGCCAAATGTACCCACCCCCTGGCTTTGTGTGCTCCTCCACTGAAGAAAGTTTTGTACTCAGTGAGTTCTCTCCCACACAACCCACTTGCCATCAACATGCAGTTGAGATGAGGACTCCATCTCCTCGCCCAAATTGTGGAACAGGTACCATCAATCCCCTCTTGATGAACAAGTCCAATGGGCTCTTGTCAATCCGGATATTTTTCATCCTTCTGTGGCATTTGCCTCTGCCGACTCCCCTCTTTCCTGGCTTCTTTCTCATTGTTCCCCCCTGATTCTCTCTGGCATTGACCTCCTAGTTTTCTTCAAGCATTTTTGTTCCCAGGGGACTGTCCTTGACCCTTTCCTCCTTGGTCCTGGTCATGTCATCCCTTCCCTGACTTTGGCTGTGAGTCACACACATGTCCTCAAGCATCTGCCTTTAGTTAGGATTCCTCTCCTAAACCCAGATTTGTGTACACCAGTGTTTCCTGTACTTCACCGCCAGAAACTCAAACCCAACAAATCCGAGATTGAACGTGTTATCGTTCCCTTACATTTTTATCTTCCTCCTTCACGTTGGTTGCTGCTGTTGTTGTAAATGAACTGAATTCCACCCCCTCAATAACTCGTGTCAGAAATGCAGGAATCTTGACAAACTTCTCCATTTTCTCATTTCCCACACGGAATTAAGACTTAGCCGGGCTCGGTCTTAGCCGGGCTCGGTGGCTCAGCCGGTCATCCTGCGCTTTGGCAGGCTCAGGTGAGTGGACTGCCGGAGCCCGTGGGTTCAAGACCGCCTGGGCAACTTGGTGAGACCTCATCTCTACAATAAATAAAAAAAAATCAGCCAGGCGAGGTAGCACGTGCCTATAACTCTGGCTACTCGGAAGGCTGAGGCGGAAGGATCACCAGGGCGCAGCAGGAGAGGCTGCGGTGGCCGGGAGCGGCCACTGCACTCCAGTCTGGGCGACAGAGTGAGACTCCGACTCAAAAAAAAAAAAAGAATCAAGTCTTTTCTCTTCTACACTACGAGCATCTCATGTTGTTCCTTTCGCATCCCCACCACTCTGTCTCTCCATGGCGTTCCAGCTCACCATCTCTCGCAACAGCGCCTTCGAGGTGATCTCTCTGCCCCCATGGCCCACACCCTTCCAGCTCTTTCCCTCACTGCAGTCAGCATGAGCTTCCTGAACACAAATATAACCAGATTTGTCTTCTCCATGTCTGCTCTCTACAGCTGTGGTTCCTACCTTGGTTGCATGTTAGAATTACTTGGGTAGACATTTTCTAAAATACCACCGCTACAGATTCAGATTGAATTGATTGGGAGTGGGGTTGGGACATGGTATTTTTAAGTCTCCAAGTGATTCTATTGTAAAGCCCAAAATAAGAACAACTACTCTACAGAATAAAATCAAAAGGTTTTATTTAGACCCACAAAGTCCTACTTACTGCTTCATTTTCATCTTGTCCTCCATTCACTAGTGGAGCTATATAAAATGTTCCAACTTCCTTCCCCATTGTCTTTGCTAGCACTGTTTCCTCCTCCAAAATTTCTTTTCATCACTTGTTTGCCTGAAAATACTCATCTGTCAAGGCTCTGATCATGTCACCAGTTATGGGTTGAACTGTGCCCCTTGAAATTCTTACGTAGAAGCCCTAATCCCTAGTATGTCAGAATGTAGCTGTATCTGGGGACAGGCCCTTGAAGTGGATAAATAAAGTAAGATGAGGTCATATGGGTGAACACTAATCCAATATGACTGGTATCCTTATAAGAAGAGGAGATTAGGACAAGATATGAGTAAGCACCGAGAAAAGACCATGGAGAGAGGTCTCAGTAGAAATCAAGTCTGCCAGCACCTTGATCTTGGACTTCTACTTCCAGAACTGTGAGAAAATAAATTTCTGTTATTTAGGTCACCCAGTCTGTGATACTTTGTTATGGCCACCTTACCAGATTAATACATCACCTGTGCACAATCTTTTCTGATACCACTCCTTCTCGCCAGGAAGAGTTGCCTCCTCTTTTGTTTCTGTCCATATTCTATACCCTTACTGGCGTATAGATTGGACAGCAAAACTCTTTATTGTTCCTATTTGGCTACTGCTTTCAGAGTGTAGAGGTCTCAACTCAGTTGCCTTTATACTAGTAGGTGCTCTAGTCAATAACTGTTTGTAAAAGTGAAGTAAATGTGTGAAGTAGTGCAAAGAGAAGAGTGTTCATCTATCTGGCTTTGTTTCTTATTTGCCCTCTAGAACCTTGAGAAGTTCTCAGATGCACAAAGCCTGCACATGTCACTCAGCTGCTCTACGTGCTGCTCCCTCTACTAGCAATGCTTTTATCTCCCTTCTGTAGAAGACCGATTCCCCAGTTTCCTTCAGATTCCTCCCTGTTGCTTTGCCCCTGGAAAGCCTGAGCTGACCATCACGCATTAGGCAAAGAAAGCCTACAAGGGGCTCCCACAGGCGGCATTGTTCACCCCAATTAAAGTATTCTCCATTAATTGTGAAAGTATGTGCCTGGGTGGGTATCCCTAGACTGTGAATTCTGTATCTTTTTGGTTCTTATCTTTGTGTCTCAGAGCCCATCACAGTTCTGGCATGTAGTAGACACTCAGGGAATAGTTCTTAAGTAAAGAAAGTCCTGCTCTCCCTTATGGTAAATGAGCATGGAATGAGACTTTGGATTAGATAGAATTAATCATTTGATGCTCTGGAAACTAGAACCAGTGCCTTCCTTACAGCACGTGTTAGACAGGCTGGACTACATGGCTTGCATCACAAAGGCTCAAGTCCACCCTGGGTCATCTGAGGCTTTGCCTCACACAGAGACTCGAGCTGAAGGAGCAGCCTCCCTCTGGAACACGGGCAGTCATTGTGGCAGAGGTAAGAGAGTGTATGATAAGCTACAGGCTGACTTTTAAAACTTCTGTGCAGAAGAGACATGACACTTCTATTCAGATTCCACTGGTGCATGTCAAAAGTCCACTCTTGGGCTCAATAAGGAAGTATTTAAAGTCTTGCCAGAGAGAGGGACACTGAATGCAAGTAACAAAAATTCTGTTATCCAGTGATTGCTAGTTATTAGGTCAGTTTGTATTATTTTAAAAAGGTATATTTATATCTTTCTCTTCTGTCAATAGAGAGTAACAAGGGCCAGATTTACCTTCCCTCCTGAAATAATTAAAAAATCAGACAAAATACATTAAACTATGGTTTCTGAGATATCAGACATCAGGCAAGGAAGGCGAATGGTCCCTCTGAAGAGGAAATCAATCACGCAATGCTTGCCCTGGCTTACTCGCTTGCGTTTCCAGGCTGTGGTGCAGGAAGCGGGCACAAAAGCAGAACCCAGTGGGCCCCCTGAGTGGAGGAAATGGAACCAAGAATCCGGAGAGACAGAGGGGTTACAGTTCACAGGGCAGAGTAATGGAGAGCAGAGAAAATTCCAGAGATCCTCAAAGGATTGTCCTGGAGTATTCAGCAGAGTTCTGATCAGCAAGTGCATGTAAAGAAACTGCCCAAGATCAGAGAAAAAGAACCACCACCCTAAAGGAATGGAGGGAACAGTACCCGGAACTCATTCAGGGTCAGTGCCTGCTCCCATGAGGAAAAAGGAAAAAGTCCACTTTATGGGACGTCAGGTATAGTGCTCAGAATATTCTTGCCTCAGAGGTACAGAACAAGTAGCTCCAGGGTAAATTCTGCTGTAAGCCCACCTAATAAATCTTAAAACTCTTTCCAAGTCATTTAATTTCCTCCCAGAATAAGACTCAAGAACAATTATAGGAATCCAAAATTATCCACATCCAAAAGGATGAAATTCACACTATCTGGCATCCAATAAAAAAGTCTTCAGGCGTGATAAGAAACAGAACAATATGATTGTAATAGATAACAAGAAATGTCTCAAAATGATGACCTCAGTTTCTGTCCCCCCAAATTAGAAAAAAGCAAGAAAAAAAATTAAACTCAAAGTAGGCAGAAGAAATAAAATAATAAAGAACACAGGGTAAGTCAATGAAATAAAAAACAAACTAGAGAAAATAATTAAATCAAACCCTAGTTTTTAAAGAACATTAATACAGTTAATAAACCCCTAGGTAGACATATGGGAGAAAAAAGGGAAAGAAAGCACAAATTACCAATATTCAGAATGGGATAGTTGTTAATACTACAGATTTTATAGATATTAAAAGGACTATAGTGGAGTGCTATGGATAACTTTATGCAAATATGTTTGATAACTTGTATGAAGTGGGCAATTCCCTTAAAAAACAAAAGCTATCAAAGCTTACATAACAAGCAATAAATATCCTGGCTGCTCCTATATCTATTAAAGAAATTTACTTTTTAGTTAAAAACATTTCCACAAAGAAAACGCAGGTCCAGATTACTTTATTTCTGAATTCTTCCAAACATTTAATCAAGAAATAATACTAATTCTACACAAATACTTACACAAATTTTGAGAGGAGAAACTACTTCTCAATGCATTCTGTGAGACCAACATCACAAAGAAATGTTTGTTTTGTTGCGAAACAAAAACGTAACAAAGAAAGAGAACTACAAATCAATATTTCTCATGAAGGTAAAGATAAAAATTCTTAACAAAATTTTAGCATATATAATCCAACAGTATAGAAAAGAGATAATACTTCCAGACCAAGTATTGGTTATTCCTGAAATGCAAGGTAGGTTTAACATTCAAAATCAATTAGTGTGATCTATAATATTAACAAATACAAAAATCCCATATGATCCTTTCAGTAGACACAGAAACCCTATGAGACAAAACCTAATATCCATTTACATCTAAAAATTAAAATGCTCTCATCAAACTAGGGATACAAGATAGTGCTCTCATCTTAATAAAGCACACCTATGAAAAATCTACAATGTGATACTAAGTACCTTCTCCCCTAAAATCAGGAATAAGGCAAGGATGTCTTAAAAATAAAAAGAAATGAACTTTTGATAAACACAACAACAGAGATGAATTTCAAAATAATATATTGAGTGAACTATCCAGACAAGAAAACGTATACACAGTTTGGTTTCACTGACAGAAAATTCTAGAAAATGTAAACAAATCTGCAGTGACAGAAATCCAATCAGCGGTTTCCTGGTGAAAGGGCAGAGGAATGAGAAGAGAAATTGTACTAGAGCATGAAGACACTTCCGGGACTGATGGATATGTTTGTTGTCTTGACTGTGGTAATGGTTTTATTCATATATACATATGTCAAAATGTATTAAATTATATGGTCTATTGTGTATCAATTATCCTCAGCAAAGCTCTTAAAAAGTGGGATCAATTGAAGAACTTGTCAATAAAAAGTGTGCATGTATTTAATTTTACCAGTAATGAGTGAATACATTCTGGCTGTCTTGTTATTATATGGCTTTAGGATGCTAAAATCCCCTGTACCCGCTTACTCAGCTTCTCAAGACTGATCATAGAAAAACACTGAGTCCATCATATTCAGTGATCTATCACCAAAACAAAGAATTGAATACCACACGTTCTCACTCATAAGTGGGTCCTGAACATTTATCACGATGCTACAAGGGAGGGATCAGCAGTTGAGGGGCATTGCCAAGGGAGGTGGGGGGAGCACGTGGCATCACCAAGGGAACCTGATCCTAGACCAGGGGAAGCGAAGGCCAGCTGGAGGCCGGAGCCTCACTTGATCCTGACTTGTGTCCCACAGCTCAATAATAAATAGAGAGAAAAAAAGAAAGAAAAACACTGGCATGTGTGAATGAGGCCATTTTTCCTTTCTGCCTTTATTTGCAGATGTATACTTTTAACAATTATGGACCAGAGGGATAACTGACCTTTAAGATCGAAGCCACTTCCTGTCCGAACCGAGATGGGAACTTGGCTTGTCCTAACTCCATGTTCCAAGACCTGCCCATATACAGTGACTCCGTCCCATATCATCATCCTGAATTGGAATGTTTCCGAAGCCAAGGAGCTGAGTAATGCAATTTAAATTATTTTCCACGAAAGAGGTTGAAATTAAGGAAAAATCTGCGACTGTGGCGAGGCTTGCATTATCTGGGGAACTGACCTCCATGGAGCAGTTTATTCCCTCACGCTGATGAATCAATGAGGCATCATTGCTCAAGAGTTTATTTACAAATGAATCTATAGAAGCATAAAATTGAGAACTGTTCTCGATTAGTTATTCTTTCATGTTTACTCAGTGAAGTATTAAATCTTCCAAAATCATGAATCTCCATTGGGAACAAATCTTCTGGTTTTGATAGTTTCCACTATTGGAAAGTTCTTTTATTGATATTTGACCTATTTTTTTTCCTTCCTTTACTTTTATCCTACTTATCCTGTTTAGATCAGGCACCATGATCTTCCCCAAGTGCTTATGTTTTTCAGATATCTCATCCCTGCCAACATTTCATCAGGCTCTCCACAGACACTACCTTAGGATTTTTATGTACCTTATTCTCTTTGCTAACATAAATCTTTCATAATAAGAAATAACACTCCAGTTATAATTTCACCATACTTTTAGAGAAAGGAGCTAACTAACTGTCCTCGTGTCTTCCTTGTTATTAAGTGGAGCCTACACACACACACACACACACACACACACACACACACCCCACAAAAGAAAAAACAAAGTCTTGTTTTTCCTTTCACATGATATAGTGCACTTCTGTCCGTGTTCAGCAGGGTAATTTCTGTCTTTTTCTGCTTACTAGGTAACCACTATTGATAAGTTTTGTTTTTCAGATCACACTTAATCAAATAAATGAGTTAGTGTATTTGTTATTTGTTTTGTTTAATGTCTTTTGCTATTCTGAATTCATTCATCTGTTGATGAGAATAAATTCCTGTCTTAGAGGGTTATTGTGTACATAGTAAAAGAGACCAACACGTGAAAGACTCTAGCACAATACTTTGTATAAAGCAGGTGCTTAATAATCATTCCTTTCTCCTCCCCCGTTGCCATGTTTGCTTCCCACCAGTGCCTTTTTCCTGTCTTATACACTCCATGTGCTACCTAGCTATGCCTTTATTCCCTAGGGCTTATTGTTGATTGCTGCTAGGCTGGCTCTTTCATTAGCATCTTCCTTGATCAGGTCATTATTTCCTTTTGTTTACAGACTTTCAGCCTTGTTTTTCAACCACTTGCAGTTTCTCTGATCCAAATAGATTTAAATTCATTTTGTCAGTGAAACCTCAGGAGACCATATGATGTCCTTTACTAAAATTCCAATGTAACATCTGCTGAATCTTGCAGTTCAAGCCAAAAAGAAGCTATTAAGTTTATTTGGTTTGATTTGTTCTTTGTAAACGCTGGCTATACACTGCTAATAATTTGGGTTTCTTATAGGTATTTAACTTACTATCATCTACTCCATCTCTTCAAGAACATAGATGCAGGTCTATATTAAAATTGCATCACCCTTTTCTAGTATAATTATAAAAGTAGTACTAGCTTACTGTAGAAACTTTGAAAACTCAAGAGAATAGAAAAAATATGCCCCCACATTGCAGAAATAGCTCTGTTAACATTTTGGGGTATTTTGCGCACATGTATTTTATCCAAGAATATATGAAATGATGTGCATATTTCCTTTTTTATAAAACAATGCAGTGCATTTTTAATGACTACGATTTCGTGACTTCAATCTTCTATCTTTCCTCAATTTTCCATAATTAAATTTCTTCATGTAAGACAATAAATATTTTACCTCCTAAATATAGCACAAATTTAAATCATAATTCAAGAGTCAATATAAGCACATATTGTAGTTCAGTGGACTTCAAAAGAATCAGGGCATCATTATAGATTTTAAACAGAAATATGGGTTTGGGATTTTTTTTATTTTTGAAAAATTCTGCTTTTCATTAGGAGTGGTCTTTGAAACTCATCATTACATCCTAATGATTCATAATTTCTCCATTGCCTTTTTCTTCTTATAAATCTCTAAACGGTTATAAATAATAAAAAATTTCAAAATCAGATGACATAAGGGACAATTTTGTTTTCACTGTCTTTCCATGAACTAACGTGCACTAATTTTCTTTACTTATAATACCAAAGACCCCCCTAATCCTGCAGCAACAACCCATCCATGTTTTGGTTTGACTTTAATCTTCAACTCACTTCTCCACCGCCAACCCCCAATCCTTTCACTAATGAGTCTTTATTATGCTGAGCATGATTATTCATCATTAATAGACTTTCCTAATATTCTCATACTTTCAGTAAATTTTGACTAAGTTGACTGAATACAGATGTTGCTTCTTTTTTATGACTCACTAAATTAACTTTTATATAAACCTGAAACATTCTTGAGGGGCTATATTTTAGCTCTGGAATAATTAGCAAGCTTAGGAAAGATGGAGAGTTCTAATCTTCCAGAAGTACTTACATTATTGCAAGGTTTAGTATGTCTGCCTGTAGGAGAAAAGCCTGCTCCACTTATCTTTAGTTGTAGCGTCTGAACCCAATGCCCACGTAGAAACTCCATCACTACTGCAAACTTTCCTATCATACAGTATTGCATTTGCCCTCCTTGACATTCTCATTCCTGCTGTGAGGATTAGATAAGGCTTTACAAGTCACAATAACCGGATTTTGTTATGTTCTGTCCCCAGCGTCTAAACCAATGCCTGGCATTTTGATGCTTGAATCAAAATAAATAATCAGATATGGTAAAACTCACTCTGTATCCATCTACTTCATCCCGTAGAAACTATTTCAAACAACTAACTTTATCTTCATTACAAAAATGTCAACAATACAGTGTTATGATTAAACTAATGGGCTTGAGAGTCAGTCTGTCTAGGTTGACTTCCACCATTTACTTGCTTTGTGAGCTTGGACAGGTGACTAAATTTTGTGACTCAAATTCTTTTATCCACAAAATGGGAATGATCCTAGTTCTTACAGCATAGGATTGCAATTAGTTGCACATGCTTCAGGACAGTGCTGAGCATGTAGTCCAGGCTCATTAAATATTGACAACCATTATTGGTATGGAAGGTCTGTAATGTAGCACAAGGGAGCACTCTTTTAGATGGGCCTGGATCCAGTGTAAATCAGTATAGGCTAAATGTGGTGGAAACGAAAGAGGAACACAGCATCTCTAGAGTATTTCTGGGTATATAAATTTTAATCTAAGAGGAAATGTTGAAGGAGTTCTTTTCTGGATAAGAACGCCCGGAGAGATTACACACAATAAAACTTAATGTCATTAACACCCTTGGACTAAACTGTCTCTGTTTTGATGCTTCTTTCATTGTTTTTCAAGCTGAAGTCTAGCCTCCCCAACAAGAGCGTAGACTCTTCGGTGCCAAGTCTGGGTCATAAACTTCTTGGCTAATAAATAAAAATGAATGGACTTGGATTACTCTCATAACTACATTGGACAGTTATATCAGTCCCATATTAATTTGAAAATAAAATATGGGTAAAACGAGTAAGTATATTATCCAGAGAGCCCCAGTGTTTTCTTTCAGCTTTGAATGAATTTGTCAGCCATTCTTCTCCCCAACTAGAAATGCACCAGGAATCCCACATATCAAGGCCTTTCTACCTCTTTGGTTTCAGTTTCTACTTTCTTTACCTAGAAGCTACCACAGACTAACAACTACAGTTATATTTTTAAAATCTTCAAAAGCAGGAGAGAACTCTAGCTCCATGAGCACAGATGGAGGGTCTACCCTATGAACACAAACATTTAAACTTAGGTGTTCCTGGGATCATCTCCTGGCCTGAGACCCGTGAGTAGCTTCCTTGAGTGAATGTACCTAACTAATAAATAACTGTGGAAGAAATGACCTATTTTAAGAAAGAAATGACTTAGTTTAAGGAGGTCGTTGTCTCCTGAAATGCCGTTTTTACTATAAAAGTGGGCATTTGGACAATATTTTTGAGACAAATGTCTGATTTGTTGGTTCTGGGTAAGCTGTGCTCTCTTTGAAAGCTTGGAGAACCAGTGTCTCTGTCTTCATCAAGAATGATAACAGAAAAGGAGCCTAGATGGTAGCAGAGGGAATGAATTCAGATACAATAAATGAAATTGAAACTGCAAGGTTTAAAGCATATTTCTAAGAATGGTAAGAGTAGCCTCCACCCTAGAAAGCTCTAAGGGGTTTGTAAGACAAAGACTAAGGGAACAGTAAATGTCATTCAAACATTTTCCTTTGATTCAACAAAGATGCTCTGGCTGATCTGGATAATACATTTTTCTCTGCTCCCTTTTTTCCTTTAGTTTGTCTGTTGTTAAATAAAGGCAACTTTTAAAAGCACTTGGAATTTAGAAGGTGCATTGGCATAGGGTGAATGAAATTTTCTGTGGTCACTGTCTCTCCTACCTGGTCGAATGGCAGCCTGGAATCTCTTCTGATGCCTGAATCCTGATGCATGAGGTTTGGAACTGCTTTGGTTACTTTTGGCTCATCATGGATTCTCCCTAGTTTGGGAATCCATGTTCTTCTTAGCAACAATGTATTAAATGGATTCATTTTTTTTCCTCACTTAAATTAAATTATTTTTATTTTATGAAAAATATCCGCCCAGATGAAATGGATGCTAAATGCAGAAGTAGCTGCCATGGGAAGCTATGATCTCTGATTCTGGGAAACTCCTCAAATCCCAGTGCCATTTCTGGGTGAACTTACATACAGCCCGTTGTAAGGCAGGGCTGGGGTAGTCTCCTTGAGCTGGTCTGCAAGTTTCCGCAGAAGGAAGCTTCAGAGATCACTCTAGACCAAGGTTTGGGTAAGTGAGTCCAAGAAAATTGGATAAGATGATCTCAAAACTGGGTCATTTTTATTCCACTGGATAAAAGTACTGAAACATCATGCTGTACTTTTCTACTTTGTAGATGCCTTCCCGCTCAGATCCCTTAAATACATAGTTTTGGATTGATGACTTTTCGGTTAGTACAAATTTCTCTAAATTTGAGCCTGTTCTTTATAATTTCTGTCTAAACATATGCACCATTTTCTTTTCTTTTTTCGTTTTTTCTGACAATAACATCTTCATATTGTTCTTTTTGGAGAAACATAATTTTATCCACTTGCTTTTGTTTCTCAGTTTTTACAAAGTGTATGAGTACATCATTCCCCTTTCACTCCTCTGACTTTGGATTATGTTAACAGGTCATCCTCAGCGTAAAACATCCAGGCAGATGTTTTCTTCAGGGCAGACTGTGTAGGAGAAAATCCCTTGGATTACTGCCTTCTTCTCCCTTACTGTCTTCTACTTCCTTTATTCTCTCTCCTACATTCTTTTTTATCACTCATTCTTCATGCCATATGAGAATTGAGAATCCAGCAGCTGCCCTTTAACATAGTAGTCAGTATAAAATCTAAACAGGATAACCCAGACCCTACAGAGGAGACAAAAACGAGCTAGCTCAACCATGGGGAAACTGAATACATAGCCTAAATGCTGAATGAACTCGAATTCTCCAAGGGACTGACTCGCTTTAGCTATGGGAGGTAAGTCTTGCTTCTTGGAAGATGGACTACTCTAAAATAAATAAAAACACTTCAGTGAAACAGAGATAATCAAAATATCTTTTGACTCCAATCCTATTATTTTAGTCTTAAAAACAGACTGACTGTTCATTATTGTTAAGTCAGAGAACATCTGAGCATCATTCATGTTTTATTCTTCTTTCTCTTGCTAAGGGGCCAAACAGCAATAATGAAGAACATACAAGTTCCAATTAGGGCAATGAAAGAGTAAGGAATCCATTCTTCAGGACTGGCAAAACCTGTATCTGATTTACATAAGGATCTTTTCTTTATCCTTCGTTTTGATTCAACGTACCAGTTTCAGAAAGAGCATGCCCCATGCTATTTGTTTTGCAGGTAATTTACAGATTAAATTACTTCAGATGTAAAAGACAAGTTAGAATAATTCAATATATTTTGTTGGGAATTCTTCACCATCATCATTTTTCCGTAAAGGTTTGGTCTTAGGAAACAAGACTTGATTACAAAGGCATTTTTTTCCCCTAAAGATCTTGATTTTCATGGCGAATAATGAAGATGGCTGAACATCTTATCTTTCTGTCTTTTATACAGACTTTTCCCGTGTAGGTATTTATTAGGATTCTCAGAAATGATGAGCCCTTGTTACTTTATGTTCCTCCAAAAATAATGTAATTGCATTATATGGCCTGTGAAATAGTAGACTCAATTAGTGTATATTTATTTTATATTTGTTATGTGTATGAAAAATGTCTCTATAAACTTTTAAGCGATTAAGCGTGACTCTCCCATTTGGGTTTAAATCGCTTGAAATTAAAAACGAGCCATTTATTCTCGTGGAATTGGACATAAAATTGGTAAGCCTTTTCCTTTTATCACTCACAATCGTCTTTTTTTCTCTCTCAAATTTATGAGGTCTTTATATCCGCTCTGTTTTCTTTACTTTTTCATTATAGTTCCTCTTCCAATAGTGTTTGCTTTTTACCAGTCCCTGAAGAACTTCTGTTGTCATCATTTAACATTTGGATGGCAATAATATTTTACAAAATTCTTTACAATTGCTTTTTATAAGTTATTCTCATGCCTTCAATAACTCTTAGGTTATTATTCATAGCCCAGTGCAGAGTTTTGCTATTATTTGCAGGCACATGGACATTCCTTTTGACTCTGCCTTTTCCAGTAGATTTGGAAAGCTTTCACTGGAAATTGTGATCAGTATTAGGCTGTATATACAGCTTTTTAAAATACATTAATTGCAGGAGCTTTAAAACTTTCTTGTGGCTCTTGGTTCTTAAATAGGAAATGCCACTTTAGATCAAAAGGAAAGTATTTTATTTTGTCTCTTCAGACTCTATGAAACATACAGGAATATGGAGTAATTTGATGCACACAATATTGAACCTGGAAAACCCTCAAACAGTAGATGAGATAAAAACCACAGTAGTCTTAAGAACTGTGAGTTTTGGGAATTCGTATGTAAAAAGTTCCAGGCCTATTTCTGTATGGGATTTTAAAGTAGCATATTTTTTAAAAAAAGATCTTTGTGTCTCCGCAGTTAACAGAAATTCTGATATGTATCACCATTCAGTTAAGGAATTTAATGTGAATGTTGATTTATTGATGCACGTTATTTTAAGAGTATATACATGTTTCTTCCCTTCCTGTTCCCAGATAGTCCCCAGAAGAGTGAAGCTTTGAAGCTATTTTCCCAAATACCAAAACTTTCTCAAGTTGTGCAAGATTTAGTCACTGACTCTAACTTCAGACAATCTATAACACGGTCTTTATAAGAAACCACAACGAATGTCCAGTACATGTTTTCATCATTAGCACACTGGGAACCCCTTCAGAGAAACTTGGAGAAGGATCAATGCCTTTGGAATGTTTGCCTTTTGGAGTATCTTTATAATCTAACATCCAAGGGCACAATATGCTTCTTCTCACAGCTTCTTTAAGTCTTGTAAACCAAGAAATGCGTTGAGAAACAGTCAACAGATTTTTCTCCTTGGTAATATTCTTGACTTTTGGATTATCGTGGGCTTATTCTTTATTTGCTTTATTGTACTGTAACCAACAATCAGTTAAATTTATTTCCCTAGGAAGGATTTCCCAAATTCACATTCAGACACAGGTTAAAAGACTGTATGCATACAGCACAGCAGGGTAAACTGGAAGGACTTCGGAGGTTTCTATAAGGGCCCTGGTGAAAGAATATATATATTCTTTCTTTATTTTATATAAATATGTTAAGAAAAGAAAGACACAAATACTAGGGAAAATGTTACATATTGAACTTGTGCACCACTTCGAAATAAAATATTTTCAAATTTTAAAATGAGACCAGAGCTTGCTTTAGTGTATATAACGTTTTATTATACAGTTTTATGATTTGGTTGGCTATGCATATATCCTAATTAAGTTTTTTTAAATGATGACTTCTTCATGTTTTTTAGAGAGATCATCTGTGAAAAAATTTGTTTAGGGGAATAGGAGGTAGCAAATAGCAAAAATGTATTTATCACTTTTTACTCCATTTTATAGACTCCATCATATCCATTGACCAGAATTCAAGTGATTTAAGCATTTAAAAAACATAAATGGTAGATATATTCATGCTTTAAATGTAACAGATCTTACTTTTATTCATTGATAAATGTAATATTAACATGCCTCATTATGAAACAACAAATTTTAAATCCAGTTGATATCTTTAAATCAAGTATTTCAAAATACTGATGAAGATTTTTCAACAATACACAGATGTTACTTGATCTTACAAAGTGTTTATAAAGATCCAAATTTTTATATCAACTAAGCATCTGTAGCAAATTTTTTAACCTCAATTTTCTAATGTTTAATTTTTGCTTTGTCATTACATATTAATATTCATCCTATAACCTTTGCAAATTTTTATTAAGTAAGCTATTTTTTAAAGCCACAAATTACATTTCAACATATCTGCAAAGCGCAATTTTTTTCCATTTTTCTTTCAGCTTATAAAATGTTGACAAATTGTTTCGTATGAACAGCCAGTGTAATTAAATATGAAACAGCAGAAAGTAGGATTTCGACTGGTTTTTGTGAAAATCTGAAAATAGATGGGACTATGGAAGCTTGGATTTTATTAGATTACCATTTCGATAATGTTATCATAAGTATAATTCAATGGTTTGAAATAATATATTTGATTTGCACAACCATATCTGATCATTTGCTTCTAAGGCACAAAAAAGCCAAACAGTTTACAGATAGAGAGTTTACATTGTTTGGCAGTAGTGATAATCTACTTATGACTTCATTTTCTAAAATCAGATGAGATCTGGCATAGACTATGATTTCATTTTCTCTTTAGCTTTAGGATGTCTGTAAATGTGTTTACTGCTTGGTACTTTGTTTTGTAATATGAGCCCTCTGGAAAAAAAGTTATATATATCATGATAAAATAAGCATCTACTTATCTTCAGAGAAACTTGGTTTGCCTTTTCTGTTTAGAAAGCAGCCAAAAGTACTAGCACACAGGCTTTCTAAAATAGCCTTTGAGAATATTTTTATGAACAGATTTGGTGGTAGGTTTTGTGGCAAATTAGGTTGTAATAATTTGATATCATTGGCTAAAAAGTTTCATCTTACAGAAGAAGGGAAGCAAAAATAATTTTTAAACACAGTTTTGTGAGCAGGGTTAGACATGCAGACAGCTAAACCTGGAAAGGTCATGGCTAGCACAGCTTTTTTATTCCTTTGGAGAAGGAAACAGGGGCACAAAGAAGTTTCTTTAAATAACTAGTTTAATGATAAGGTCTATGAATGAGAAAGATATAAGAATGTAGATGTCCTGACTTCTGAAATAGTGCTCTTTCCGTTGTCCTTACTTTATTTAGTCTTGTTAATGACATTCTAGCTTTATTTGTAATGCTTGGGAGGGTGAGTATGCCACACTGCGTTTTACAAAACCAATAAAACTTCAGCAATATGAGCACCTCTCCATAGTTCGCTGCTCTTAAATCTTTAATGAGAAGGGGAAATCAGCAGCGGAAGGAGGCCCAAAGACAGTTGTGTAAGATCTATCTGAAAAGGCAGAGCACTGAGGTTTCCATAGAATCATAGTTGCAAGTCAGGTTATAGAGTGCAAGTTTTACAATGTCCAGTCTTGTGTCTGACCACCTAAGTCCTTTGTCCCAAACGGTCACCAATAGGAGCTTCGCTTGCTCAATGAGTTGGAAGAGGGTCAAGTGGGTGACAAGGTCAAGATCAGGGTTTGGAATGACTAGTTCACGAAAGAGAGCTCCCTAAGCAAAGGCTCCTGTTTCTCTCCCTGCTGGGCTCAAACACAACTCAGGTTATTCCTTCATAGTCCCTTCATCAAAAAGCTCAGGAAATTATTTTTGTTGTTTTTAAAAGAAAAAATTTGGGGAAACAAACAAAATCACTCTATTCCTGGAAGAAATGTCCCTCTAACTTATGATTTAAAGTTGAAGAAAAAACTTCTCCCTTCCCAAGAATGCCTACAAAGAAAAAAAAATCATTTTTCATGACTGAGAAAAGCTTTACTATTGATTAGTTGACAAAGGACATTGGCCCATAGGTTTGATTGACCCTAACGAAAAACTGCCACACTGAACAGTCTGGGAAAGCATTTTAATTTTCAGAATAAGTATGGGTGAGAGGAAACTTTCACTCTTCTGCAAGAAATAAGTTCTGCAAGTTAATCATGTCAATATCTTTTGGTTTCGAGTTAGAATCAGGAGCCACACTGACAAAGAAACATGCCATAATTAAATCTGTTTTTTATCCGTAATCTATATTGCTTTCTCTCAGAACTGTTTAAAAATCAAAATGACTTCCCTCAGATATTTTACATATCTCTATGTGTCCCCAGATCTCATCCTACTTTCGATAGTAAAAGGCAAATATATGTGGTATAATGTGGCATATTTGATAAAAAATTATACCATGAACACATGGTGAACACAAGGAAATAGTAGAAAGCTTTTGATTATTATTGCTTGTGATTAAATCCATCATTCCTTCTGTTAATTAAGTTAGTCAAGAGTGAGTTGTGCTTAAAGCCATGAAGCAAAATGTGGTTAGAGCTTAGAGTTTTGCTTTTTTTGCCCTTTCTATTCTCATGAGGTAAGTCACACAGAAAGAACATTAAGCAAATCTCTTCCTGATTCCATTTCTCCTGACCCAAGAACATCTTAGGAAAAGGACTTTTAAATCTATCAATAAATGCTTATAAAGTTTTTTAAAAATTATACATGTTTTAAATGTTTCACTTTTATATCTGGTCAATTGTAATTTTGAAAATTAAACTTATCACTTTGTTAAAACAAGTACAAATGTAGCATTTAAAAAAAAGAAATCCCAAAAGATAGTTTTAAAAAATAAATTAGCATTACCCTATAGAAATATTAAATATTTCCTCTTGCTGAAGCTGCAGTGACAATGATATCACAAATTCCTACTGGAAATGTACATTATCGGAAAATCCTCTGGAAGACAATATATAGCAAGCACCTAACCTAATAAAATAATCTTAAATATATACAAACAACTTTAGTCTCAAAATATTTTTGCAGCATCATTTTGTGAATAAATTTCTTCAACTAACAAAAATAATGTTAATTTTTGTAAATTTTTACTTTGGAAGCGTTCCTCCCATCCAAAGAATTACTATTACACTGGTTACATATTAATATATCTCTTTCCACTTTTTTTGTTTATTTTTTTCTAAAACTTGAAATGCATTCCATATAGCATTTTATGGCTTGTTACGTACATTAGCATATAGGACCTATTTCCATATCACTAAATATTATTCCACAAATTAATTTTAATTTTAAACTTTAATTATCAAAAACAATCCTCAGTTATTGGACCTTTATGTCAATTCCAAATTTGTAAAAGCTTGAACAGTGCTGTGACCATCCCTATCTGTTAAGCCTTTGAGCTTATTCAAGCTTATCCCCTGAAGAAAATGTCTTCCTAATCTAATTTCGGGGCCAAAGATTATTATATATGTCATGTCTTTTAATACACATTTCTGAAACGCCTTCCAAAATTGTTACGTCAATTTATCCTCCCATTATCTGTGAACAAATGTCCCATTTCTCCCAACATTTGGCATCCTCAAATGTCATAATTTTTAGTTACCGTTTGGCAGTTTGGTGAAAAGCACGGCCCTTCATGGTTTTAATTTTAATTGCTGTGCTTATCAATGAAGTTAAAGAGTCTGTTACACTGAAATGTGTCAACCATATTTTTTTGTCAGTTGTCTAGTGTTCGTCTTTTGCTCATGTTTTTTCTATTGCTGTCTTTGACCTTACTGATTGGTAATTGCTCTGACAATATCAACCCTTTATCAAAGATGTGGAAAATCTGTTTCCAAGTTCACAATATGCCTTTGATTTAAATTTTGGTGATTTTTTAAAAACAAAATTTAAAAATAAATGATGAGGCCGAAGCTATTATTCTTTTCAGAGGAACAAGACTAAGTTGCGGAGGAAACAGGAACAAACATAGGGAGACACAAATGAGAACAATTCCTGTGTTGATCTCAGACACTCCTGTCTTCTCTCCCTTTCACAATCACCGTCCTGCCCTTCCAAAACTTTGTACTAAGCCCACTTCCATAAAACATGTGTGTTACTACACTGTTTGGCATGGATCGCCTTACTATCTTGTATTGCTCCTGGGATAATTCCTGTAATCATTCATGCATTCTCAACCAGATTGTAAGCGATTTCGGGACAGGAACACTTTTTTATATTTCTTTTCTATTCTTTGTAGTTCTAGCACCATGCTCAGCAGGTAATAAGCCTTGAACAATTACTTGTTCATTGATTACAGATGTGTTTCTTCCCTTGCATTCTACGGCCAAATCACTGTTTTTCCTTTCTCACAGATTTTATCGAGGCTACGTCTACGAGTGAAAATCATTGAGCCCTTTTAAATGAAAATGATTTCTGTTCTGACAAATTATGAGTCAGACTTGTGTTCAAAGTGAGGGATCTCCTCAAGTGATAGGTAATTTCAGTCAAAATAATTGATTTGATCCTTTGTGTTGACCTAGTGTGTGCTCAGTCAGTAAAAACACAGTATAGCACATAGAGAGTCGGCTTTCCCTGCTTTACCAGCCACTACTTGCCTGCTGAACTGGGAGGGAAAAAGGCTTATTGCTCTTTCATAGAATGATACTAAAATAATCAAAGAAGCTATGTAAGAATAGATTTCAAACTATTTCTAAAGCTCTTTCTAAAATGCAGATACACATAATTTTAAGAGTATATATACATCTTTTGAATCTATCTATAATTATATGTGACCTGAAACAGTTTTGTAGTTTTAAAACAACAACCTTTATTCATTTTACACAAAACTCAATATATTAAAAGTGAACATTGGGGTGCATGTAAATCTTTTAAGAGATTCTGATCTAAGCTTGCCAGTTGAAATCTTTGTACTATATAGTAAAAGGTGTGCGTGTGTGTGTATTTGAACATATACACAATAGTACATGCTTCACCACATAAATCTCTTGAAGCAGTTGTCATTTAAGGAAAATTAGCTGCCACTGATTTTAAAATGTGATAAATATGCCCTTAAGAGCAAATATTAATTTGCAAATACATTTTTCATTGGACACACGCCTGTTTTCTGGTATGCCTTTGATTATCAATTAATATATTTTAAAGGTATATATATATTAAGCTTACAAATAAAGAATTTTCTAATATTTAACTGAAGAGAAGATTACATGTTCCTCTGCTGGAATTTGAAACTGACTTAATGGACGAGTTAGTGCATAAGCAGTAGTAGATTTTGAAGCTTAATGTTTAATTCTTTTTAGATCATCAAGAACTTGAGTATGTTCATGTCTGTTTCTCATAAATGCACATTATAAACACTATCTGTCATCATCCCATGAAGTGTGGCACAGTTGATGGCTTTAGTGAGCAAGAAATCACTTTGGAGTAAAAGTCATCCTTTAAGATTAGTGATGGGATCTGCATAACAGAGTCTGCAGTGGATAAGTCTGCACCGGAGGGCTCGTGAATTACTCAAACACTGGGCTGCATTCTTTGACGCCACCTATTACTAACTAATTATTTGGAGTTCCTTTAAAAGAAAAAAAAAAATAAAGTAGTTCCTACCACCACCCAGTAAAAAATGTACTCTGCAATCTTTTCTTGTTTTGCATATGATTGGTAGCATACCTTTTAACTGCTGTAAGTAATAAAAATATATATGTGCAAGTTGGCTATAAGAAATGCCAAAGTTTCACCTAATAAAATTTTGGTATGCCTCAGTTTTCAAAGTAAATTTGATTTATTTGAGCCACCAGCCGTCCGATGACAGCCCTGTGTTTTTTATATGAGTCATGTCCCAAGGGGTCTAGAATATGCCAATGGTGTACCTTGGATTGGATCCAGTGTCCGCAAACAGGTTTTCATTAGACTTTGATGCTGGTCGTATTTGGGAGCAGAGAGGCTGCTGAAAACCAGCTTTACTTTGGGATCACTTCTTTCTTTTAGAAAAAACAACAAAGATCTTTTTTAGCAAAGCTTTGCGCCTCCACATTGTAGGTGTATGGGAATATTTTAGAGAGCAGTAATCTGTTATTGCAGGTGGTCAGGCTTCAAGCACTTCCGTATTTTGAGAATAGATCAGACAAAGTACAACAACTTTTATTGAAAAATTGCCGAATTTGAAAATTAGAAACACATTTTCTGTGGCTAAGATTAAGTTAGCATGTATTACAGTCACTTGGACTTTTCTGAGGCACTAAAGGGAATATAATTACATAGGTTATTCCACATGTCATGAGACTGGAACCCTAATCACACTTAGAAACCTTTATCATGCTGACGTAGACTCTGGCACTTCAATCTCTTTGGTAACCGAATGACTTCTGTTTTTTAAAAAGAATATAGAGTACACAAGTCAATGGGAAATAAAGCAAACACACCTTTAATTATTATACAGTAAAAGCAAGTTTTATTCCTGATTTTAAAAGCATATCATATTGTTTCATGCTGTTAGAGAAGGTTATATGTGAGAATGGAGTCCAAAATTATCCTTTAAGGCCTATTTTATACATACATATGTATTCATGTGAATTGGTATGTATACTGTATATAATTTATATGAAACTTCATTGAAGAGTGAGATTTGGAGTCATGTTCCTTATATCGAAGAAAAAAAGTAACATTTGTTGTTTACTTGTGACAATACAGTCTAAGAGTTTTATCCAGGGAAAACGAAGGAACAAAAAAAGAAAGCCCAGTTTTTATCTAAGGCCAAGAGAATCCCAGGAGACCAAGGCCAACAGAAATATTATGAAATATCCAGAGTAGAAACATGACATTAGTTGTCATTCAAGAATTTAATAACATTGTCTTCTGAGTTGTAAAATTATCCTGTTTCAATATAGGAAGAAGTATTTTATTGCTCTGCCTCCCTGCAATTTAGACTAGGGTGTGGCATATTTTTGAAAGAAAAATGTGTTTTGAACCCCCCTGGCTAAAAGCAAAATCACGTATAAAATAACTACTTCAATCAATGAATCAAAGTACACAATTTATCTATTTTATAAAATAGATATGAAACATTACAGAGCATTTATACAATCACTTATATATTAAGTGATTATATAAATGACATATAGTAAGTGATTATAAAATTAAGTGAATTAGTATAATTAGTGTATGGTATAGGCTATTGGTTTTCAATAATTTTGTGTTGGGTAACCCCTAATTTTTTTTTAAATGAACTATGAACTCCCCTCCTATAGTCTTAGGTTGACTCTAAAATTTTTATTATAGTTTTATGCAGATACATAGGGAATAATCTCCAATGCATTGTGAATATTAGCATTTTCACTCTTTTAAATGTATTCAATGATATCTAAATATCATAATTATTTGATACCTATCATCATCTATTTTAAAAATACACAAACAGATTGCAAATGTACTCAAGGGTAATTCCAGAGTGATAGGAATGGTCTGAAACTGGATTGTGAGAGTGTTGCACAACCATATAAATTTATCAAAAATATGTAATTGTACAGTTACAATGGATGAATGTTCTATATATATTAACCTCTAAAAAGCTGTTAAAACTATTCAAATAAGTCAAAATTTTACACTATTCCTTTGACCAGTATTATCACTCTACTTGCCCCAGAGAGTCCCATCCTAGTGTAGTATGTTTTCAGGTTTAGATGTCTCTTATCGATTATCTCATCCCTCTTTGCAACAAAAATGTGCATGTAATTTTAAATTTAAATAGTTTTAATATCCTAAGACATAAGAAACACTATTCTACATGGTTCTTTAAAAAGCACATAAATGCTCAAAAATTTAATTTACACTAAACTTTTAGAAATAATTCGATGTGAAAATTAACATTTTCTAGACATGTGCAAGTTAATAATATGAAAGAAACTATTTCTTTTTTCATTAGGTTGTTTCTTTTCCATTACTTATAGCCAAATTAAGACCAAATTCAATATCAATTTTGTCACAATTTTTTGTTTTTCTAGATTGAAGCACCAAGAAACCGATTTTACATAAATCATAAGATGGACATGCAAAGAGTTTGTATAAACAATTTGGCTCAGGGTTTAAAATTTATTTAAAGGTATATGTCATATAATGATCTTGTTACCTAAGTGTTTTAATGCTCTAAACTCAATTAGGCCCTCTCTTAATTTTATTAAAAGCAAAAACTTGAAAAACTATCTGACTTACAAAAGTCAGTCATTATAATCGATCTCACTTTCTTAACATTTACAGCAGTATATTGTAATTTCCGTTTCCTTGGCACTCTGGAGATTTCTCCAGTTTTATAAGGGTGAGGGGTGTGCCTTTCTTTTGTAAACTAAGAGACAGTGGGTTGAGAAAGGAACACCTTTATCCTAGGTAAGTTCTCGTGCAGATCAGTGCCACAAGGGAGTACACCTGAAAATTGAGAACCTGAAAAACGGTTTTCTCAAAGACACCTTTAGCTGTGTATCCTTTGCAATGTTTTGTTCATCCAAAGGAGTACCCATACCCCAGTAGGAAGATTGGTACAACCGCCACGTCAGCAGATGGAAGAAAGTACATTTGGGTACCAGTAGAGGGAAGGAAAACAGATGCCCCAAGGCAGAACTGAGCCAGGCCTGCAGCAGTGGGTAGGTTTTAGATAATTCAGAAAGAGGCGGGTAGGGCATTCCAGGAGAGGGACTCATTCAAGCAAAGGTATGTAGACAGAACTGGCATGTTCTATGTAGAAGAAGAGAAAGGGTGTCTGAAATATGTGTCACGGGGGGGGGTCAGATAAAAATCCAATCCCAGAATGCAAGGAGATTGAGCCAAATACGTAGAAAGACCCTCAAGAATTATTCTACAGCGTTATCCCTGAATTCTAGCTTTATCAGTTCAAAATCGCAATGGGCATATATGGTTAAGGACACCCTTTTAAGATAAATATTAGCACTTGAATTTAACTTAGTGTCCAGAAAAGTGCTTTAGAGAAATTACTTTCTGCGAGAAAAAGTACACAGGTGCTTGGAATTGATTCCAAGCTACAGTTATTCCCCTGTGTGGCCTTATAGATACTTTTCAGCCCCTACCTCCAAATCTAGATTACTCACCTTACTGGATCACCTAGAACGCTTCAATTGAAGTGATGCTAAATATAGGATACTATAAATGTGTGCTGAAGTTAAGGGGGAACCCACAGAATACCCTTCACATTTTACCTTGCTTTTGGGGCCCAGTGACTCCCCAAAGTCTAGAGTTTCTACTCTCTTACTGTACATTACATAGATAAAAGATTATCTTTCCAGATCTAACTGGTGACTATAGTTGGTGTCAGCAATGTGAACTTTTTTTAAAAAATCATAAACACATAAACAGACAGAACCGACAGAAATACCTGCATTCAACTCTATTTGCCTCTAGTTTGTGAAATAATCCACATCTAAAATATAGATGTTCTTCCCAATTCATATTCTGTCAGAAGAAGCCCTCAAGTGATTTATGGTTATTGACGTTATTTTTAGGACGAGCCCTACCTATGGTAGTCCTAAGGTTTTGCAAGCTCTGTAAAAAGATAACACAAATGGAGGAAAAGCTTCTGCGTAGAAGTCACCCCCATGTCTAGAAGGATTTCATGCCTCCTTTCCTTCTGTGTGTTGTCCTCAACTTCCAGTCTACACGCCCGAGTCGCTCCCTCTCCAGCCCCCACTTTCTGAGGCAGTATCTTCGTAGACAGCCTCTCTGCATTTAGAAAGTCCCCTTGGCTGTTCTCCCCCCAAACCTAGCTGTGGGCCACCCCACGTTTCTGGCTCTGCCAGGCCTCTCTGGACCCACGTGGAGAAATAGCTCTGTGTGAAGGTGCATGTTTCCCTGCAGGACATTGTTAGGAGCCATCTTCTACTCCTCTTTGACCTTAGCAGGGCTCTTGGTACGTGAGTGCTGCTCAATACGTGTTTGCGGAATGAATGAATGAATGAACTAATAAGGCCATATACATGAAAAAGAAAAAGAAGCTAATAACAAGCGTGGATTACAGTGTGGTGTCATTTTTTAGAATTCATGAATCATGGTAAACCTATAACATTAAAATTTTCAATTTTGTTTGTTTTGTTTTTCCCTGCTGCAAATGTGTCCATGTGTGTATGTGTGTGTGTGTAAAAATGGGTATGTGCTATCACGTGTGTAGTCTATATGGTGAGATAGCTTCACTGTCTCCTGGAAATCCTAGAGTCTGATGCAATTTTTCTACCTCTGTTCTACCTCCTCATGATTTTCTGTGCTTTTCCCCATCTACTTGCTGCCATCACACACACAGACATTTACAGACATATACACACATACACACATGCGCGTGCGCACACACACACACACACACACACACACACACACACACACACACACACAAGCATACGCATATCCCATCTCTAGGTGAAGTGGTAAGAAATGGGGAAAAAATACAGAAGTATGGAATGACCACAGCCTCGAGGAGACTGTGACTTGTCTGTGACTCATGTAGCCAACTCAAAGTGAGATCTGCCAGTTTAATTGCCTTGCCCATAAGTCTCTTTTGGGTCCCTTGATCTTTGGGGGTAGTTTTGTGGGTTTGGGGTGTTGGACATTAAAAGCGGCGATGTTGGAGGTAGAGGCTAAGCTGGATAAACATGAAGGACCCTCGGGGTTCCTGGGCATGTGGAGACCCTCTGGTGGGAAACGAACTGGCACGTCTGAGATTCCTGCTGATGTGGGGGAGCGGCTCAGTAATGACCTAGCTTGTGAAATCAGCCCTCTGGGGCTGGCATCGAGTCATAAACCAGGCCAATTAAATTCTTAGAGGAAAATATAATTGTGTCAACTTCAAATGTTGAGTTGAACTATTCAACAGTCAGTTGCTCTTTTAACTGCCCACAGTGCCTAAACCCACCTCCTCCAGTTATGCCAGCAACTAATGGCAGCTCCAGGCTTGGACGTCTGGATGCTGGGAAAGACAAAGTCTTGTTTCCCAAGCTTTAATGTCCCATCAGGCAAAACTGAAGTGCTAGTGCTAATACAAGTGATATTTTGAACATGAAGTTAATGCTAGAAGGAGTTAAGTCTTCTGGGCTAGTGGAATGGGGTGAATATATTTTGCACATGAGAACATGGTGCTTGATAGGATAAAGGGTGGGGGGGTTATGGGATGAACTGTGTCCTCCCCACATTTTGTATATCGAAGTCCAAACCCTGGTACCTAAGAAAGTTACTATATTTGGAGACGGGACCTTTAAGGAGGTGATTCAGGTAAAATGAAGTCATATGGTGGGCTCTAGTCCCATATGACTAGTGTGCTTATAAGAAGGGGAGATTAAGACACAGCCCTCTGAGTGTATGCACAGAGGAAAAACCACGTGAGGACGTAGTGAGAAAGCAACCATCTGCAAGCCGAGGAGAGAGGACTCAGTGGAAACCAATCCTGCTGACACCCTGTTCTTGGACTTCCAGCTTCCAAACTGGGAGAACTACATTTCTGTTGTTTAAGGGACTCAGTCTGTGGTCTTTTGTTATGGCAGCCTTAGGAGGCTAATGTCGTCACCTAGTCCAGGACATGTTATTTTCTTGGGTCTCCTTATTTTCGAACTCAGTGAACTTTATAAGTGATGGACAGTATGAAGGAAAAGATCTAGGCTTTGAAAGGCCTGAAGTTTCTGCCACTTTAGAGACTTTTCTTGAAAGAAAATTGGGTATGAAAGCAAATGGAAAACAGTGTGGCGATTCCTAAAAGCTCTAAAAATCGACCTTCCATATGACCCTGCAATCCCCCTACTGGGAATATACCCTGAAGAACTCAAATCACTCTATAAAAAAGATACCTGCACACGTATGTTTATCGCAGCGTTGTTCACAACAGCAAGAACCTGGAAACAACCATGCTGCCCATCAAAAGAGGACTGGATTAAAAAGATGTGGTACATATACACGATGGAATACTACGCAGCCATAAAAATGAACAAAATCATGAATTTCGCAGCAACCTGGATGGAACTAGAGTCTATAATACTGAGTGACCTCTCACAGAAACAAAGATCCGAGTATCACATGTTCTCACTCATATAATGGACCTTGAACATCCAATGTAATACTATAAGAAAATGACTGACGGTGCTGGGAAACTATGGGGGGGGGGATGGGATTAACAGTCGCAAATATCTGTCTGGGGATGGGGAAACACCTCTTATCAACAAGGTGCCTGAATGAAACGTAATTGTACACCTAACCCTTAACTGTACCCCACAAAATCATAATAAAAAATATTGATTAAAAAAAAAAGAAAGTGAATGCTTATGGAATAAGAAAAGAAATTAGCATGTTTTACAATGGTAAAGAACCGGCAAGTTAAAAAACACATGACCACGTGGGTACCTTGCTCAAGACCTCTCTCCAAGGGCTGTTTAAAGAGGCCCTGGGGCTCATGCTTGGTTAGCGGTGTGGTAAATTGCCTGATGAAATTGCAGAAGGAGACCAGATTCCTCTCTGGTTAGATTTTCTGTCTTATCCTCTCATTAGCTTCCACACAGCAGATTTGTAGACAGGGTTTATTTCTCATGAGCTTCCTCCCGGCCCTTAATTTATGTTTCCAGTCGAGCCAAATAATCTTTTCACACAAACATGGTGCCTTCTGGAAGAATCCTTGCAAATAATCTGCCCCGTGTCATAATTAGTCATGATCAGCTACTCTTTCCAGCAGTATTTTATGCAGATCCCTGGAACTGGGTACTCTTGGCCCTGTCAGTTGAAGGTGATAGAGTGAAGAGTCAGGGTTGGTGATCCCTTTGCAAAGAAAAGCGCCTCTGTGGTTGCACAGAAAATCTGAGAGTTTTGGTGAAGTTTGTCAGTTTCAGGATTCACTGGATCTCAAATGGGGTTAGCAGTGCTGAGGCCACTTACATGACCCTTTTTTCATTTGCACAGGCAAAGCTTCCCTTTTACTCAAGACAAAACTCATAAAACTGTGCCAGAGAAATATGATTTTTTTTTCACACTTCACAAAGCTGTCAAAAAGCTGAGGCTCGCCAGTTTTGCTTTTAACGTGCAAAACCTTTCACGCTGCTCCAGGCAAAACTCAGAATCTGGTGGCCAACCAGTTGAATTTCCTTCCAAAGGAAACAGTACAAGCATTGTTGGGGAAGGAGATGGCATTTACTTCAGATAGAGCTGACAGGGGTGGTGTTCATATTCAAAGGAACAGAAGCACTGGCGTATGCAGGGACAGCAGTTATTTCAGAAGTAGGTTTAACGGCACACAGGAATGTCGCGTGGGTGTTTACACGATAATTTCATGTCTTGAATACAGGCCATGTTTTTCATCTCCATTTTATAAAAGAGACATCTGAAGAGCAATCTGCTGTCAGACCTCAGGGACACAGATGGATCAGTTTTATCAAATTATCATTGAGCCTCTTACACATGACTCTCAGGCCTCTTAACAGTTTGTTTTGGGACTTAGCATGTTTCACGCTTTCTTTTTTTTTTTAAGTACTTTTCCACGACCACTCTAAAGATATTTGATGAGCAAAAATCCATTATGCAAGGGGGATCCAAAAAACTCAGAATTTATCAAAAATTGGGTATTTATTCTTTTTTAAAAAAATGTTTCCTGTTTTATCTGTTGCCTCTGGTCCCTATAAAACTACACCTTAAGATAAGGTGTTCTGGGATGATTGCCTCGGAAGGGAAATGATGTAGCTAGATACAGAGACTAAAGTCAGATTATATACTTCTAAGTATCTAAGTACGCGTTATGTATTCTTACATGTTTAAACTTTAGTCGCCTCCAAAGTCCTCTCAGTTTAATGCAATACATCTTCTGAGACGCTATTCCACTACTCAAAACGGTTTTTGAACTCATCGATTTGGATGCCTTTTAGTGCTTCAGTAATTTTTTTGTTTCATCTCTTCCACATTGGCAAAATGGTTCCATTGGAGGACTTTTTTCATTCTAGAACAACAACAAAAAGTTGCTTGGGGTGAGATCCGGTAGAGAGGTGGGGCCCGGGGATCGTGCTGGTTTTGGTCAAAAATTGCTGAACAGTCAGTGAGGTGTGGGTTGGTGCACTCAGAAATCACTCATCACAACAGGGGCACATTTTTTGAAAGAATCTCAAAAAAAATTCACTGACGCTGAATGCAGCCTCTTACAACAGTGCTAGCTAGTACACTGATGCCGGTGGGTTCCTAGAACATTTATCCAGCGGGTAAGTCTATACTACAAAGAGCTAACCCTCCAAAAAGATCATTCTGGTTTTGGGGGGTTCCCCCACGTATTTGGTGATGTATTTTCTCCCTTCTTTCTTCTAGCTTACACACCACTGATTCTCAAAGTGTGGTCCCTGGACCAGCAGCATTGGCATCACCTGGGAACTTAATACAAATGCAGATTGTCACTGAGTCAACGAGTCAGTGGGCTAAATGAGGCTCAATAATCTGTGTTTCAACATGCTCCATAGAACACATGGAGCCTATGAGGTGAGTGCTATTATCCCAATTCTGCAAATGACAGCTGAGGTTCAGGGAGGCTGTGCACCATACTCACAGCCAGGGCAATGTTAGGGGACAGCGGCCATGGCTGTCCAACCAGTCTTCACCAAGCTTGCTATGCAACATGAGACAAACTCCCACACTTGGTTGTTTCCTATTCACAATCTCTTTTTGGAGAGAAAAAAATGGAGACATTATCTTTAAGGGCACACAGCTGGTAAGTGATAACGCCATGATTCCAAAGCAGGATTCCGACATTTAGTTCCTGTGCTTTCTTCTGTATCTTGCTGCTTAAGGTATAGGACTGGGCTCAGTGGAGGACACAAACTAAAACAAAGGGAGTCCTGACCCTTAAAAAGTTTAGCGTCTAGAGGGAGCCCTAATCTGTGGCTCTGTTCATTCATAGGATGACACATCCAAGATACCCAGAATGCTGTTCTGGGAAAAACTGAAGCCTTAAAGACAACAGTTGTAGGTTGAATCCACCAGACCACAAGCCATGACCACGGGCAAGTTGCTTAACCTCTCCAAACGTCAGTTTCAACTATGAAAGTAATAATACCTGCCTCATGCACTCATTGTGAGGATATATTGGGATTAAGTATATAAAAGATTTAGTTACCTGATAAAAAAAAAGGGTTATAAATGTTAACAACATTCTTGTTATTACCCACCTAATAGTGCAGTTGGGAGAGGAAAAGATAGTGTGGATAAAATTCCAGGTACATGATGGGCACTCAAGACATTTTTATTAATAAGTGCAAGGACATTTAGAAGTGGCATGTGATGTCACCTCCCCATGCAAGTCAGTTGGCAATGACTGTGAGAGCTAGAAGCTGGGAAGAAGGTGTAGAAGAACAAAAGGTTCATGGAATGCTGAACTTCCCACATTTGATATACTGAGAGTAGCTCAGTAAGTACTGAGACATGCCATGGGCTTGATCGCTTGAATGTTATCTCTTCATATTCCTTCAAAACAGTGAATTTGGAGAAAAGAGTAGGACAGTGGTCACAGGATGTGGAATATAGGAGACATTTCATAGAGGTCAAAGGGTTCTTGTAAATTTTGCTAAAAGGGATACAATAACAACAACAAAAAATTCAATGGATTTGTCACCTCTACTCTGTTTTAATCACACCAGGCATTTGTTGAATGCATTTGGTTAGCTCTGTTTTTGTAACTATGGAGTCCAGTCACAGACTGTACAAGGAAATGTTAGCAATCCTACACCATCTGCAACTTGAGGTCTGTGGACAGATTCTGCCCAGAGATTGTGTTTGTATGCTTTTTTAGTTTTGATAAAATTTTACTAAGAATCAAATTCAATTCTCTAAGATAGTATGTAACAAGTAGTTTTGAATTGAGTCTTCACAAAAATAGAACCTATTTGTTACAGAGCCAACTTACTTCCCAGGTCTCTGGGAAACATACACTTAGAAGACTGGAGTATTTTGAGTTTTGAATTTCCCTTTTTAAGGAAAGGATGGAATATATAAAGTACCCTATAATCTCTAGAGAGATGAAGGGAAATACCAGCTTGAAGCTTACAAAAATGGTAATGACCAAATTTCCCAAGAAAGTAATCTTACAACATTTTATAGTCATCAGTTCATTTTACACATGAGTAAACAGTGATAAAATGAGGTGATATATAAGCAAGTTTGTAACCAGCTGTGCCTTTTATAATTACACAGATGCCCTAACTCTGGATAGAGCAAGCGTTAATTTTTATAGTGTGGGACAATTACAACATTTGTTCCTTTAATTCTCTTGCAAGGAAACAATCCTGCATTAACTACAGAATTAACAAGTGACAATACTGTTTACATTAGGTTCCTGCTACCAGATGCCATGCTACCTGTTTCAGACTGGCAGAAGCACAGTTGTAGAACAAAGCCATTGATCTTCAAGATACAGTAATCTGAACAGAGCTGAATACAACTGTATATTTGTCCCCATGTGCTTGGTTGTCCCCATTTGACAGTTCTTTAGGTCTGGGTGTCAGCTGCCCTGTTTTTGTATACTCTCAGCACAGATTTGGCTACTTGCCTTCTGAAACCTGGTTCTTGAACTTGGCACTCTAATTCCTCTACCTGACTTCAGGGCTGACACTGTGTAGTTCCTCTCCAGTCACCTAGATTCCTCTCATCCTTGTAAGTGACCTGAATCCATTCCACATTACATGTTAACTTGCTATATACTACCCCCTACACACATGCTTACGGAAGGATGTGATGTTTTCCCTAGCTACCTAAAGTGGTTCAAACACTGGTGCTTATAATTACATTGGTATTTAATGACAAATATGTTTACATTTTCCGATTTTAGTATATTTAGAAGTTATCTACACTCAATAACATATATGTATGTGAGTGTGCTGTGTTTATATGTTGTGGGAATATAATTACCATCTCACTAATAATATTTCTCTTTTATTATTTTGTATTTTATATTCTATTTCACATTACTGAAGAAAGTCTTGAAAATTTCTTCCTGTTAACTACTAAGAGATATTTACTACTATAACTGCTTTAATGAATAATGATCTCATTTATTTCCATATAGTTATGCCAAAATGTCAAATAAATCACTAGCACTGTGTTCTCTTAAATTTCTGGAAATATTTTTTATACTGTTAAGTTGAACTATTTTTTTACAGTGTTGTTTTCTAAATATCTATATATAATATTAAGATAAACTTAAAATTGGATGAAATAAGCACAAATAGAGCAAGCTTTGCAATACTGTTTGCTAAATCTCTACTTTTACGTAGTTACAAAGATAGACTTGGATTAAATAAGCACAGAGTTAATAAGCATGATTTGCAATATATATTTTCATATACAGACTTGCGAATGTTTTAGAAAATTCTACTTGGGTTATATTCACAGATACCACTCCTTACCCTCCAAAGCATCTTGGCTTTGCATGCCACTGGTGTGAGTAATAACAGTAATGACGTCTAATTCCTATGAAGACCTTACTGTGTTCTAGACACTGTGCTAGCTGGGATCTCCGTGTTAGCCAATCCTCATAACTACATGCATCAGGGACTATTGTGATCTCCATTTTACATATGAAGAGACTGAGACACCAGATGGTAAGTTACTCACCCCAAACTGCATTGCTTATATGTGATCAGGGAAGCATCAAACCCAGTCTTCCTCCAGAGCTCTGCAGCCTCCCTAACTAGAGTTCCGAATTTCACCACTACCAGGGGCTTCCGAGAGGCTGCCGAAAACAAAGGGGGAGACCGAATTGAGTAACTATATCTAATTTCACTCCTTCCCTCAACCCCGATAAAAACAACAGTAAAGGGATTTCTTTTAAAGACAAATTCAAAAAGAGGAGAAACAGGAGA
>NW_007260132.1:1464-13964 GCF_000164805.1 Carlito syrichta | reverse complement strand
ATAAACATAGGCTGGGTCTTCAAAACTGTAAAGAAATTCTAATAAAGCTATAATCTGGTATAAGACATTTGTAGACTGGAAGGTTCTTTTCTCATGAAGAAATTTAGAGACCCACAAGATATAAAAATTAGACTTTATGCAGAGGAAGTTGCAAAAAAGGTGATTTCTTGTTTAAAAGTAATAGATATTTAAATGAAGAGGAGTTACAACAAGACAGGTATCCTCAATTTATTAATGTTTCTAATATAATGTGAACAATTTTTTCCCCTATAATTCAGTTCAGGGTAGTATAATCCTAGCACTTTGCCGAAGCAAGAGGATTGCTTGAGTCCAGGAATTCAAGACCAGCACAGGAAACATAGCGAGACATCATCTAAAAAAAAAGAAAAGGAAGAGTAAATGGTGGATTAACTGAACTAGATGTACTGAGCACTTAAAATTAAAATAATGGCATAGGAATAACTTTTAAATATTACTTTTTGATCTCTCTTTGAGTTATTTTGGACTATTGCATCATGTTATTTCTGGCTGAAGATGTTTGAAACCATGTGTATGCAGGATTAGTCCTAGACAACAGCAAATAGTCACAACCAAGAGGTAAGGTTGGAAAAAAGAGGGCATGAATGCCGGCTAGCCAGGGTCAATACTGGAAAATCACAAGGACATGGTAAGAGCTATGCTAGTAAAGTGGATCATGCAAGCATTGCAAGTAGTTTCCAGAGCAATTCAAGTGTTGCTTTAATGGGCTGAAAATACACATATCTGCTTTTGTCATGTAGTATCTTTTGTGTTACTTGACACCACAATATTTTGTGCTACTTGACACATTGCAGGGTTGTTGCAACACTTAGTGTCCTTAAATTTACCAAAATCATTAATGATGAAAAAGCAATTGATACTTGTTCTGCATCCACTCTTAATTAGAAAAGCAAGAAGAGACTAGAAATAGCAACATGATAAAAAAGGATCTGTATTAAGCCAGTAGCCAACACCATAGTCAATGGCTATGCACTGGCAGTGTGCCCATGGAACTGAAGAACAGACAAGGTTGTGCTCGCTTTTGCTATTGTTAATATTAGTTTTGAAGTTCTGGCTAAATCAGTAAGATTACATTGGGAAACAAAAGGTATGACTAGAGGTAAAAGGAAAACTATTATGTTCATGTGAAATTATTTTAGGCTTAGAACTAAAGAGCCACAACTAAAAATTATTTTTAAAAAGGAGACAGTTCCACAAAGGAGTGAAACATAAGATAAATATGCAAAATAACTTATCATTGGGTGAGCGATATTGTGAAAACTCCTTTCACTATAATGAGATAAAACATAAAATAACTAGGAAAAAATTAACAAAAAACTGTAACTCTAATGAAATGAACCACAAAAGTCATTTGAAAGATATAAGAGAAAGGCATGTCAAGTTTCTCAATAGACTATTAAAAATATATTACTTATTTACCAATCAAATTTTTAATTTACTAGTAGAAGTAGAGATGAGAATGGTTTATAAAATCTTTGAGCAAAGGAAATATTAAAGTCAGATTCACAGTGCCAAAATAATAAAGTGTAATATAGAACTGGTGATTGACACATGCTATTGGCAAATAATTGACAGATCAATGACACAAAATGTATAACTTTGAAACAAACTCTAATTATGTAGAAGAACATATTACACAATAAAGGAAACAGCACAAGTCAATGGGGAAGGCTTTTTCATCTAACAAATAAGGTTGAGAATACTAATAAACGCCAGAGAAAATAACCTCAGAAAAGAAGAAACATGAACAGTAAATAAACATAAAAAGATATCAAAACTTGTTAGTAATTCAGGAAATGTAAATTACTATTTACTATTTAAAATACTCGATTTAGTATTCACTAGGTGGCAAAAAGTAGCATTCAAGTACTAAATGTGGGAGAAAATAAGGCTAAGTCTCCTATCCTGCTGGTGAACATGTACATTGGTATAGTCATACTGAAATCTGCATTATTCTTTAAACTTGAAGGTTGACACAACCTAGCACTTTCAGTCCTAGAGACACACTCCATAGGACATCTTGCACATGGGTGCCTTTAGACATTATGAATATATTATTAGCAGCAGTATTCACATTAGCAAAGGCCAGTAAACAAAATACTCCTTCCTTGACAATAGGATAAAAATAAAGTGTGGCATATTCACAAAATGAACTAGTATATACCAGTGAAAATAAATTGGCAAAATCATAAATGAATAATAGAAGCAAACTCTTGAGGAGGAAAAAAAAAAACAAGTCACAGACTACTACATACAGCCTTATAATATTGTAAAACTCCAAAACTGGCAGAAGTAAATAACATTTTATTTAGGAGATTATATGTGTGGCAAAGCTACTTTTTAAAGCACAGTCTTCACAAACCCAACATCAGAACAGGGTTTCTCAACCTTGGCACTAATGACATTGTAAAGCAGATAATTCTTAGTTGTGGGGATTGTCCTACGCACTGTTGGATGTTTAAACGGCATCCCTGGTATCTACCCACTAGATGCCACCAGCAGCACACCCATCCCCCAGTTGTGACTACCAAAAATGTGTACGGATATTGCAAAATGTCCCATGAGTGATAAAAGTGCCCCCAAATGAGACCCCCTGGAATAGAAGCTATGCGGTAAGGAAGCAAAGCAGGCAAATGGTAGGGAAGGACACAGAAGTCCAAGTTACTATAACTTTAATACTTCCTGTTTTGACTTGTAGGTTCAGGGGTGACATTTTGTTATTATGTCTCATGGCTTACATTTTATACATATCGGGCATTATATAATTTTAAAATTAAATATATATGACAATACATTGTAATCATACTAGACTAAAATATTTTAAGTTAGCAGTCCAGTATGCTTCTTTTTTATTTTATTTTAAGGATGTGGGGCACAATTAAGGATTAGATATACAAATGGTCATCGTACAGGTAAATTTTGGCCTCATTTTGTCTCCACTTCACCTGGCTTGAGATCAGGTACCCTTATTGATGAAGTATGCCCTCACCCCAGCAGTTTTCCACTACTGCCAATCCTTTTTTTTATAGTATTATGAAAATTATTCAGGATCCACTTATGAGTGAGAACATGTGGAACTCAGTTCTTTGTTTCTGTGATAGATCATTCAGTATTTATACTCTAAATCCATCCAAGTTGCAGCAAAGTTCACAGTTTTGTCCGTTATGGCTGCATAATATTCCATTGAATACATGTATCACATTTTTTTCTATCCAGTCCACTTTTGATGGGCAGCACGGTTGGTTTCGTGTTTTTACTATTAATTATAATGCTGCAATAAACATGCGTGTGCAGGTGTATTTTTCATAAAGTGATTCTAGTTCCTCTAGATATATTCCCAGAAGGGGGATTGCTGAGTCATATGGAAGGTCAATTTTTAGATCTTTTAGGAATTGCCACACTGTTTTACACAGAGGTTGAACTAGTTTAAACTCTCACCAACAGTGTAGAAGTGTTGCCTTTTCCCTGCGTCCTCTCCAGCAACTGTTTTTTGAGTTATTGATGGTCGCCATTCTGACTGGAGTGTGATTTTAATTGGCATTTCTTTCATGATTAGTGAGGCTGAGCATTATTTAATATATCTGTTGGCAGCTCATGTGTCTTCTTTTGAGTAGTGTCTATTCATGTCTTTTGCCCACTTTTTAATAGGACTGTTTTTTTTTTCCTTTTCGACAGTTTGATTTCCTTGTAGATTCTAGATGTTATACCTTTGTCAGATATACAGTTGGAAAATATTTTTTCCCATTCTGTGGGCTGTCTTCCCTCAGAAGCTTTTCAGTTTGAAGAGGTCCCACTTGGTTATCTTTCATCTTATGACATGGACATTTAAGGTTTGATCAGGTATTGGTTTCCAGTTTCAATTTCCAAAAGGGTGTCTCCTGCATTTTCTAAGGTTCTTATGGTTTGAGGTTTTACATTTAGATCTTTGATCCACTTAGAGTTGATTTTTGTGTATGGTGATAGGTAGGGGTCTCATTTTAATATTCTGCATGTGGTCAGCCATTTATCCCAGGACCATTTAAAATAAGTTCTCCTCACCCTAGTGGTTGTTAGTGCATGCTATGTTGAAGAAGAGTTGGTTGAGAAATTAAGAATTGGCTTCCAAAATCTTTATGCTGTTCCTTTGGTCTGTATGCCTGTACTTGTACCAATACTGGCTGTTTTGATTATTGTAGCCTTATAATAAAGTTCAAAGTCTGGAAGTGTAATAACTACCGCTTTGTTTCTTTTGCTGAGAATTGTTTTGACAATTTGTGGTGGTTTATGTTTCCATATGAATTTCTCATTGCCATTTCTAGTTCTAAGAAGTGTGATGTTAGTAATTTAATGGGTATTGCATTAAATCTGTAGATTACCTTGGGTAGGATGAACATCTTAACAATGTTGATTCTTCTAATCCATGAGCACAGAATATTTTTTCGTTTGTATCATCTTTGATTTCTTTCAGTAGTGTTGTGCAGCTTTTGGTTCAAGGGCCTTCAACTTCTCTGGTTAGGAAGATGCAGAGGTATTCCTTTTTTGTTGTTGCTGTTGCTATTGTGTATGGGATTATGCTTTTTATTTGGCTCTCTGCCTGTTTGTTGGAAGAATGCAACTGTCTTTTGTACGTTGTTTTGTAACCTGAGACTTTGCCAAAGTTCAAGAAGGTTTTGACAGATTCTCTTTTCTTATTTTTACGTTTTTTATTTGAAATATGTGGGGTTCATTTCAGGGTTAGGTGTACAAATGTTTATTATGCAGGTACCCTTGTTGATGAGGTGTGCCCCCCTCCCCTGGCATTTTCTCACTACTGCCAATGCTGTCCCCGCCCTCCCCTGGCAGTTTTCCACTACTGCCAATCCCTTTCTTATAGTATTCTGATAGTTGTTCAAGGGCTGCTTTTGAGTGAGAACATGTGATACTCGGTTCTTTGTTTCTGTGATAGATCACTCAGTCTTACAGCTTCTAAGTCCATCCAAGTTGCTGACAAATTCATAATTTTGTTCTTCTTTATGGCTATGTAATATTACATCATATATATATGTATATTATATATATACACTACATTTTTTATCCAGTCCTCTTTCAATGGGCAGCACAGTTGGTTCCATGTTTTTGCTATTGTAAATAATGCTGCAATAAACATGTGTGTGCAGGTATCTATTTTGCAGAGTGATTTTATTTCCTCTGGGTATATTCCCAGGAGGGGGATTGGGGGGTCGTATGGGAGATCAATTTTTAGATCTTTTAGGAATTGCCACACTGTTTTCCACAGAGGCTGTACTAGTTTACACTCCCACCAACAGTGTAGAACTGTTCCCTTTACCCACATCCTCTCCAGCATCTGTTGTCTTTTGAGTTATTGATGATAGCTGTTTTGACTGGAGTTAGGTGGTATCTCAGTGTGGTTTTAATTTGCATTTCTTTGATGACTAGTGAGGCTGAGTATTTTTTTATGTATCTGTTGGCTGCTCATATGTCTTCTTCTGATAAGTGTCTATTCATATCTTTTGTCCGGATATGAATAGTGCTGTAATGGTGCTGTTTGTTTTTTTCTTTTTGACATGTTTGAGTTCCTTGTAGATCCTAGATTTAGGCCTTTGCCAGATATACAGTTGGAAATATTTTTTCCCATTCTGTGGGTTGTCTCCTTGCTCTCTCAATGTTTTTTGTTTTTTTGGCTTTGCAGAACTTGTCAGTTTGATTAGGTCCCACTTGTCTATCTTATCTCTTATGGCATGGGCACTTGGGGTTTTGATTAGGAATTGGTTACCAGTTCCAATTCCCATAAGGGTGTCTCCTGCGATTTCTAAGGTTTCTCTTGGATTTTCAAGTTATTGAATCATATCATCAGCAAAGAGGGATAACTTGATTTCCTCTTTTCCTAGTTGGATACCCCTGATTTCTTTCTCTTGGCTGATTGCTCTAGCTAGGACTTCTAACACTATGTTAAACAGTAAGGGTGAAGGTGGGTTGCCTTGTCTTGTTATGGTTTTGAGAGGAAATGATTTCAATTTCTGTGTGTTTAGCAATTTGTTGGCTGTGGTTTTATTATAGATGGGTTTTACTATTTTAAGATATATTCCCTCTATGCCTAGGTTCAAGGATTTTTATCAAGAAGGGATGCTGGATTTTATTGAAAACTTTTTCTGTTTCTAATGATATAATCATGTGATTCCTACTTTTACATCTGTTGATGTATTTAAATTATATTTATGGTCTTGCAGATGTTGAACCAGACCTGCATTCCAGGGATGAAACCTACTTGGTCATGATGGATGGTTTTTGAGATATGTCTTTGGATCTAATTGACTAGAACCTTGTTGCAACTATGTTGTTTTGTTTTGTTTTGTTTTGTTTGCATCTATGTTTATCAGGGATATTGGCCTGTAGTTTTTTACTTTGTTGAATCTTTACCCAGTTTGGGTATCAGTGTGATGTTAGCTTCATAAAATGAATTGGGGAGAGTTCCATCTTTCTTGATTGCTCAGAATACTTTCAATAGGATTGGTATCAGCTCCTCCTTGTATGTTTTGTAGAACTCCACTGGAAAGCCACCTGGTCCAGGACTTTGTTTTGTAGGTAGTTTTCTTATGATGGAGTTGATTTCCTGGGTTTTTACTGGTCTATTTAATGTATCAATTTCTTCTTGTTTCAACCTTAGGCGGTTGTATGATGTCAGAAAGTCTTCCATTTTATTTAGTTTTTCGAGTTTGTTTCCATTCAGGTGTGCATAGTAATGTCTGATAATTTTTTGTATTTTTTCAGGGTCTGTTGTGACTTGATCTTTTGCATTCCTGATTGTGTTTATTTGAGGCTTTTCTCTCTTTTTCTTGGTCAGTCTGACAAGGGGTTCATCAATCTTGTTTATCCTTTCAAAGAACCAGCTTTTTGTTTCACTGATTTTTTTCTATGGTATTTTTTCTTCTATGTTTTCTATTTGGGATTTTACTTTGGTGGCCTGGATTTTTCTGCTGAAGTTAAGTTTTTGGTGGTCTTGTCTTTCCAGCTCCCTTAGGCGATCTGTTAGGCTCTTAACTTGTGATTGTTTTATTTGCTTGATATGTGTTTGCAAAGAAATGAATCCCCCTCTCAGCACTGCTTTCATGGCACCCCAGAGGTTTTGGTAAGATGTGTCTTTATATTCATTTGTCTCTAAAAATCTTTTAATTTCTGTTTTGATTTCTGTGTTGACCCAGGTGTTGTTCAGCATCATGCTGTTTAGTATCCATGTCTTTTGGGGGTTTCAGAGAGCTTTGTTGGTGTTAATATTTATTTTTATTACACTGTGGTCTGAGAAGGTACATGGCTGTATTTTGATCTTATGGAATTTGTTTATGCTTGAATTATGACCAAAGATGTGGTTGATATTGGGGCACATTCCATGTGGTGATGAGTAGAATTTATATTCTGTGATTTTTGGGTGGAGAGTTCTTTAGGTATCTACTAAGTCCATTTGTTCAAGAATCAAGGTGTTGTTCCAGATCTCCTTGTTGATTTTTTTCCTTGATGATCAATTTAGAGTTGTTAGTGGGTTGTTTATGTCCCTAACTATGATAGTGTTAGAATCAATATCTTTTTTTAGTTTACCTAGAAGGTGCTTTATAAAAGTTGGTGCTCCTATGTTGGGTGAATATATGTTTAGGATGGATATTTCTTGTTGATGGATTGAACTCTTTATCATTATGTAGTGACCTCCTGTATCTTTTTAAATTTTTAATAGCTGAAAGGACATTTTGTCTAATATTAAGATCACAACTCTTGCTTTCTTTTGTGTTTCATTCACCTGAAAATTTGTTTTCCATCCTCTAACTTTGAGTATGTGACTGTTCATTCTGGTGAGATGAGTCTCCTGGAGACAGCATATTGTTGCATCGTTTTTTTTAATCAATTGTGTCATTCTGTGTCTTTTCAGTGGTGCATTTAGTCCATTCATGTTCAGGCTAATTATTGAGCTGTGAGAGTTTATCCCTGTCATGAGGTTCTTATAGAGTTTGTTGTTTGTTTGTTGTTTTTCTTTTGATTTGGGGGTTGAAATATGTGTGTGTTTTCAATCTTTTTCCTGCATTCTTGGGAAGAGCATCTTTGTTCTTTTTTATTCTTTCTTCTGTGCTTAATACCTTCTTAAACATGTCTTGTAGAGCTGAAGGCAGTATAAACTCTTAGGGGTTGAATGTCTGGGAAGGATTGTAATTCTCCATCACTGATGTAGCTTAGCTTACTTGGGTAGGAAATTCTTGGTTTGAATTGTTTATCTTTGAGAACTTTGAAGATTGGATTCCTGTCTCTTCTAGCCTATAGTGTTTCTGTAGATAAGTCTGCTGCTATTCCAATTGGTCTTTCCAGGTAGGTATTCTGATCTTTCTCTCTTGCTGCCTTCAAGATTTTTTTCTTTTGTGCCTACTTAGTGTAAGCGAATTACTATGTGTCTAGGAGCTTGTTTTCTCATTTGACGTCGTGCAGGGGTTCTCTGAATCTCTTGTGTTTGAATGGTCACATCTCTGATGCGATGAGGGAAGTTTTCTTGGATAATTTCATGGATAGTTTGTTCCAGAGTGATCTCTGTCTCTCTATATGCCTATAGAATGCCAATTAAGCAGAGGTTCAACCTCTTGATGTACTCACACATCTCTTAGAGACTTTTTTCCATCTTTTAATGCTTCTTTTTTATGTTTTTAACAGTTTGGATTAGTTCTATATTTTGAGACCCAAGCTCTGAGATTCTTTCTTCTGCCTGGTTAATTCTATTTTCCTCACTTGTCACTTTGTTATTTATTTTGTTTACTGTATTCTTTATTGCCATCACCTCAGTTATCAACTCCTTCATTCTTTCCTCTTTTCTCTCCTCATTTCTATTCATTCTCTCTATTAATATTTTAATACCAGGGTTTGTGGCTTGAGACCAGTCATTCTAGGGGCTCTTCATTGTTTGAGTTCTGAATTATGTATTCTCAGGTGCTGTCTTCCTAGGAGTCTGGATGGGACCTGTGTTTGGTTTTCCTCCCTCTTTGCCCCCCCTCTTTAATTCCATTAATCAGTGATAGGGAGGATTACTTTCACTTCTGTTTGCTCAATCCCTTATACTTAATTATGAATGTCCTCTGGGTTTGTTTAATTTTGAAGCCAGGGTAGGAATGAAGGCTGTGTTTTTGGTTTTGGGTTTTTTGTTTTTTTTTTGCAGTTTTGTGATTTGATTAAGGCATGATGGAGGAGCTGTGGTTCAGAAGTTATCTGCAGATCACAACAGTATCCACTGACTAATGTGTGGGCCCTCTGGAACCCACTTCCCTCCTCCTTACAATCTGTCCATGCAGTGGAAGCATATATATGCCCCTTGAAAACAAAATGAGATTTAAAAAATGAAAAGAATGGAAAAAGGAAGAAGGGAGACAAAAGGAAGATGAAGAAAAAGGAAGAAGGAGACCAGACAGGCACCCCAACTAATGAATAAACAAACAGAAACAAAACACACAAAGAAACAAGCATGCTAACAAACAAAAACACCCTGCTAATGCACTCATCCTCAAAAATACCCATACAGCACTGCCATCTGAACGACTGGACAGTTTTGACTGCATTCCAAACGGTTCCGCCGCCGCCGCCGCCGCCCCTCTCCCCACCACTGCGGCCTCTGGGAGGGGTAGCATATCGCACCATGCGGCCCGAGGAGATCCACAATGAACCGCTTCAGGGAAGATCTGCTGGGATTGCTGCCACCTATTCTGCGTCCAAGACTGTCCTGCCCGCCCGGCGTGGGGCTCCTGTTGCCTGCTCGGAGGCAGGCAGCCATCTTGTTCCTGTCCAGCCCCACCCCCTCTGGGGCGAGCAGCTGAGATAGCACCACCTGCTGGTGATTCAAGGTAACAACACCGAAATGGGAGAAACAAACTTGATAAAGACATAGACCAGAGTGCTGAAGGAAGGTTAATCTGAACTGTCCTTCACAGCAGACCAGGGGCAATTGACTCTAACTGCAAACTAATTTACCAGCTTGGAAAGAAAACTAGAAATCAGACCTGAAAGGACATTGGACTTAAACGAAAGGTCTCAGAGTGAGCTTCATTGATTCTATCAGTTTAATGACTTAATTCTATTCCTACTGTATTGTTTCCTTTTTTCCTTTTCCTTTTCTTCTCTTTTCTTCTCTCTGTAAACCATATCTTTGTATAGAGGAACAGCACACTAACAAGGTGGTTGGTTAGCTTGTATATTAGCATCACTATATGTTTTATTTTTGTTTGTATGAGAGTTGGTTCGACTGTAGCTGTGGTCTATTGTTTTTATCTGTTTCAGTATAGGCCTCTCTCTCTATTTGTTGGCACACTTGTTTGTTTCCCCCCTTGCTCCTCTATCTCTCCACTCCCCTCTTCAACCCACTATCTGCTCCATTCTCTCCCCTCTGCTAACCACATTTTATTTCAGGGAGTAAACCTACAGCCCCACTGCACGGACAGATTCCAGGACAGTGGGAAGTGGGTTCCACATTATCCACACGCCTGTCAACGAATACCAGGACCTGCAGACAGATTTTGAATCACAGCTCTCCCCTTAAATACATCTCAAAACTGCAAAAAGGACCACCTCCAACCTACAGTGCAATTTCAGAATTGAACAAAGTAAGAGGACATACATAAAGAATAGGAGATTGAACAAACAGAAGTAAAACCAATCCCTTTACCCCTGAATAACAGAATTAAAGAAGACAGTGACATGGAGGGAAGGAAAAAGTAGAGAGGGGGAAAAAACCGCACAAATGAAGAAAAACCAAAAGAAGAATATAGGTCCTACACAGACCCCTGGGAAATCAGACACTGAGAAAACAGATTCTGGAACACAGACAATGAAGAGTCCCCAGAATGACTGGTTACATGCAACAAACCCAGACATCAAGACATTAATGGAGAGAATTAAAAAAAATTGAGGACAAGAAGAAAATAGGAAGGAGCTGTTGTCAGAAATGACAGCAGTAAAGAATACTGTGATGGAAATGAACAACAGACTAATAAGCATGGAAAGCAGAATCAGCCAAGCCGAAGAAAGAATCTCAGAGCTCGAAGACCAAAACACAGAACTAACCCAAACTGTCAAAAGCATAGAAAAGAAGCTCAAAAAGACAGAACAAAACCTGCAAGAGATGAATGATCACTTCAAGAGACCAAACCTAAGAATAATTGGGCTTCCTGAGGCAGAAAGAGAAACCGAAGCCACGCTGGAACAAACATTTCATGAAGTCATTCAAGAAAACTTCCCTCATCTCATTAAGGATGAAAAAATTCAAACACAAGAGATTCAGAGAACCCCTGCAAGACAACAAACGAGAAGACCAACTCCCAGACACATAATAATTCGCCTAAACAAAGTAGCTATGAAAGGAAAAATCCTAAAGGCAGCAAGAGAAAAAGGCCAGACTACCTACCAGGGAAAACCAATTAGAATAGCAGCAGATTTATCCACAGAAACCCTTCAGGCCAGAAGAGCCTGGAGCCCTATCTTCAAGGTTCTAAAAGAGAAACAATTTCAACCAAGAATAACCTACCCAGCCAAACTAAGCTTCATTAGTGAGGGAGAATTGAAATCTTTTCCAGACATCCAATCCCTAAGAACCTACGCTACCACCAGACCACCTCTACAAGAAACACTTAAGAAAGTACTGAACACAGAAGAAAAAGAAAAAAGAACAACAGCATTCTTCACAAGAGTACAGGCAAAAGATTAAAAACACACATGAACCAACTCCAAAACCCAAAGAAAGACAACAAATAAACAGGATCAACTCTGTAAGAACCTTATGACAGGGATCAACTCTTGCATTTCAATTATTAGCCTAAATGTGAATGGACTAAATGCACCACTGAAAAGACACAGAATGGCAAAATGGATAAAATATCACCAGGCAACAATGTACTGCCTTCAAGGGACTCACCTCACTAGAAAGGACACCCACAGACTCAAAGTAAGAGGATGGGAAACAAACTTTCAGGCGAACAGAATACAAAAGAAAGGAGGAGTAGCGATCTTAATTTCGGACAAAATACCCTTCAAGCTATTAAAAATCAAAAAAGATACAGAAGGCCACTACATAATGATAAAAGGCTCAATCCATCAACAAGAAATATCTATCCTAAACATATATGCACCCAACATAGGTGCGCCAACTTTCATAAAGCAACTTCTTGGAAAACTAAAGAAAGATATTGACTCTACCACTATCATAACTGGGGACTTTAATACCCACTCACAAACCTAGACAGATCATCAGGACAAAAAATCAGCAAGGAGATCTGGAACCTCAATGTGACTTTGGACCAAATGGACTTAATTGATACCTACAGAACACTCCATCCAAAGACCACAGAATACACATTCTACTCATCACCATATGGAATATATTCTAAGATCGACCACATACTCGGCCATATATCAAGCATAAGCAAATTTAAAAGGACCGAAATTTTACCAAACACCTTCTCGGACCACAGTGG